>NC_056745.1:1177126052-1177426052 GCF_019279795.1 Protopterus annectens
GCTTTTACCTGCATAGTTGTGATTACAGGGAGAATGCATTCCTCCTGTATAGATATGGGCCCTTTAGGGGGTGAGGGGGGGTAAAGTTAGCACTGAACCTATCTGCCAGGATGTTGACAATATCAGTTGGTCCTGCAATTTTCGTGCCATTGTGCTGTAACTCATAGCAGATCTGAGTGTTGCCATCGAGATTCTTAACATAGCTAAAGAATGCTTTGTGGTTGTCCTTAGAATTAGTGGCGATTTTGTTTTCATAGCTAGCTTTGGAGGATCTTATAAGGGATCTCAGCTTCTTACTGAGGCTGACTAGGGAGCTCCTCCGCTCATGGGATTTTACTCTCTTTTGCAACAGTTTCTTCATTCTGTTGTACAGTTTGTTTATGGCAGGGGACCACCAGATTGGCTTCCTTTTTTTTGGAGGATAGTGTATTGGTTCTGTTTGGGATAGCACGATCCATGCACTCGTGTAAGTGCTTATAGAGTGGATTTGTGTAGGATTCAGCAGTTGTAACTGTATTGTCCATCTGCATGGGTGTCATGAAGTTCACCACTTCTGTCTTAAGAAGCAGGAAGTTGGCTTTGGAGAAATTTTTTACCATGGTTTCCTTAATGGGGGGTGGGGGAGGGATGTGGATATCAAGGGTGATTAGCTTATGGTCAGATCGGACCAACGCGAAGTTGACTTCAGGTGTGGAACACCGGTCACTCATGTTGGTAATGACTAGGTCTAGGTTATTGTTGCCCCTGGTGAGGGTGTGGATAAGTTGATCCAGGGCATTGGAGTTTATGAATTCCAAAAAGTGTTGAGCTAAAGAGTTGGTACACGAGTAGTTTTCCCAGTTAATGGTGGGGTAGTTGAAGTCGCCCATTATTAGGGTGTTTGGTTGAACCCTAATATTTTCCAGTACATCAAGAAAAGAGGAGTGGGAATCCTGGGGCATGGTGGGGGATCTGTAGCAAGCTACAATTTGGATTGCAGTTTTGCCCAGAGTTAGTTGCACTTGGATAACCTCGGATGCATTATGCTGAGCAACTAGCCTGGAGGTGTGGATATCCTTAATGAATATGGACACATCTCTGCCTTTGGTGTTTCGGTCCAGGTTGCATGGCCGAAAAGTGTAGTATGAGTTATACCCTGGTAGTGCAGGGGTGCTCTCTGGAGCCTTGAACCAGGTCTCAGTCACTGCACAGATATTGATACTTTTAAGGAGTGCCTCGAGTGAGTGCATTTTGAGATTTAGACTTCTAGCATTGTAGCATTACCCTCAGTTTTTGCTTGTCTGTTCCTATTATGGTGGTGAAATTGTTATTTGAACCTTGCCTAAAAAAGGCACTATAGGGGCAGCAAGAGCCTTAGCCAGTATCCAGAATCCCAGGGGCAACAGGTGCAGGCCATCTGTGGCAAAGCATCGTGGTCTGTCGACCATGTCATCCCAAGCAGACAGATACTGGATCCCCTTAGAATGACACCAGAAGCTTAGCCAATTGTTGAAGTCAATCATGTTGTCCTTGTACTGCGGTATCATTCTGGGCGATGGCAGAATGCTACTCAGGGCTAAGGTCATACCTGCTTGGGCTACAAGATCGGAGAGCTCTTCCATGTCTCTTTTCATGTAGTCCAGGGAGGAACGTCTCAGGTCATTCACACCAAAATTGACAATGACAGAGTCATATTTGTACTTGTCATGGAGTGACCTGAATGCATGGGTTATGTGGTGGATCCTGGCACCCAACAGGTTGCTGACAGTAACCTTCTCCTTGTTTAGCCTGGTGAGTGTGCCTGACTATAGAGTAACCTATGACTAGTGTGTTAGGTACGTTGTTTTGCATTATTGGCTGTGGTTGAGTGGCACACTGAGTCTGTGGGCTATGTGTCATTTGGGTTGTGTTGGGGGATGGAGGTTGCTTGCGTTTCTGCTTTGGATGGCTCTGTTGCTTAGACAGATTAATATTGAGAGCCTCCGCAAATGTTTTTGTGTTACTATGTGTGGATTTTGGTGGTGTAGATTTAGTGAAACTATGTGATGAGTGTGGTGTGGTGCAAATGCTTACCTTCTTCTCATGACTGTCAAGTTCAGTCTTAGTTGGAGAGAGCTTTACCTCCAATTTGGCTAGATAAGTCCATCTCTCACAGGTTGTAGTGTTGGTTGGTAGGAGGAGAGGGGTTGTTTGTGTACATGAGGCAATTTCTACATTGCCTCAAGATGCCCAGATTCATTAGATAGACAGGAGAGAACAGTGGGAGCTGACCCTTGGACATGCCTGAATAAAAAAATATTTTCCTCTAGATAAGTGAAGAAAGTGAGTACAAGAGCTGTTTTTCACTAAGCAAGTGAGAAAAGTAAGTACAAAAACTGTTTTCCTCCGGGTAATGAGGAAGGCTGAGTGCTATAGTAATTAGTAGCTTATTTAGTGCTTACAAGTTCTGAAAAAGTGCTGAGCATGAATAAGCAAATTTAAGTGCTAAAAATTAGAATCTGTATCTGCACTAGATGAGGACAGAAACAAGTGCAAATACAGGCTTTCAAATCAGAAAGTTGAGATAGATGGAAGAGATTACCCAAATGGCCAGTAACTACAATTTCTGGGCCAGAACCACTCCTTATGTGGTAGACAGGTTACCTAGTGCTTACCACTCCCACTGATAAGCTAGAAGGCTTCCCTCCAACACAGAAAGTCTTGGGGGGCTCAGAAGCTTACGTACAGTAAATCTGTATCTGGAACACTAGTTACAGGAAAGGTAGGAAACAGGCTTACAGTTTTTTTTTTTTTTTTTTACAGAAAAGTAGCAAAAACAGTAGTAAAAACAATTCACATGCAGTGCAAGCTAGCACACGAGTATGTAGCAATATTAGACCAAATACAGTTTAAAAATGCAATTAAATTAAAAAGGACTAAAAGCAAGTGCAGAAAGAGTTTATTAGGTAGAATGTGGTAAAGAGATGGGACTGGGGGAGTGTCCCAGATCAAATCTACAGTGGGGCGGGCAACTGCAAAAGCCACCAAATTTAAACTGCAAGCCAAAAGTAAGGAGGGTGGGTGGGACAAAACAGTTTCAACAGAGATCTACGCAACAACTAACAGTACAAACTCTAAAACCAAAAAAAATACTCATATATCATATGTATCATATATATATATATATATATATATATATATATACACACACACACACACACACACACACACACACACACACACACACACACACACACACACACACACACACACACAAACACACACACACACACACACACTATATATATATATGGAGTAAACATTTTTATTTACTATATAACTCTGGCCTTCACACCTTAACCTGGTCAACCCACTCAGCCAGCTGGTCAGCACTACACTTCTGCAAATTGTCATATCTGTGGTGGCACTGCTGACAGGAGTGGGTTACATCTGTCATGGTTGACAGGTGTTCACCCAACTCCTGCAAGCTATCAGTTTTCTTCCAAGTACTGTGATGCTTGCACACCTGGATCTTCTCCAGGTTCTAGTCATGCAAACGGTAGAGCATTACTAAGGTCTCTTTCTCAGACCAGCCAGGAGTATAGCCTCGTGCTTTCACAGATGCTGCCATCATTTGCCAGAACCAGAATGAGGAAAGTACGGTGTGAGCTATATTAACCTTTTGGTGTGACATCACCTTGAACACACCCTTTTTTACTAGATAGTCATTAGACCAGGTATTGATAACATTGGCAGGTTTGGTGTAACCAAAATTGCTTTGTCACACACTGTTTTTTTCTTAAAAAAACACTTACCTGACCTTTCCATTACTAATGGATTATTTCTAAGTGTATCTATAATAAGTGTTAACAGTAATATTTCTTGATAAATTTACATTCTTTTCTGTCTTTCTGTAACAGCAGAATGTGTCATGCAGTGAAGTGGGACATATTTTTTTCCCTTTCTTTCTTTTATTTATTTATTTATTTTTTAATAAAGGTGGTAGAGAAAGAAATGTCAGAAGTAATGTGAAACATTATCTCTAGGACTTTATGATATATATTACTTGTAAGGATGTGACATGCAGAATTGGATGGGTAGGGATTAAACTTCATATTGCTTTCAAACTCACATTCAGTTGACTCCATTTTTGAATTTTACAAGTATATTCTTATATTGGCTAGTTTAGGCCAAGCAGCATGTCTCTGCAAACAGCTTGGCATAGCTGCAGAGTTCATAAACATCCACAGCACATCCACTTCTGTTTCAGATACATTAATGTACTACTGGATGCGCATTCACAATCTGCAAAAAATCGGGAATATGCCAATGTACTTTGTAACATGTTTGCGTAATACTAGGATTTACAGACATGCATATAAATGTGTCTGATTTGCATTCTAAACATATGAATTGGCCTGAATTAAAGTCGCAAGGTTGAGCTGAGTCATACTGACTTGTGAATAGCCAAGATGGGAGCAAATTTGTCAGGAAACCATAGACATCCCACTAAGAACAGCTTTATAAATTAATTAATGCTTAGTAAGAGGTAAATTAAGTTACTGTCTTAATGGCTTAAAGGTCACTTGCAATACATTTTGAAGTATAGTGTTCATTTAATGACACCCTTGCATGAGTAGCAATTATGGTCAAGTGGTTGCAGTTATTTGACGTGGTGCTGTTACCTGAAATTGATCATTAAAGAAGTTTCTGATTGTGCAATGATTATAGCAGCTAAGAATATATACTGTGCAGAACACAGAAATGCTTGTTTAATGAAAGTGATGTTTCACTATTGTCAGTGAGGGAAGAATACATCCCAGTGGCAGATAGTACTGCAGTTTGATTCTGGTGTAATTACTTTCATCAGTATTGAATAAACTGAAGTTTTGCAGTTTACATAACACTTCTGTTTCCGTGTTTATTTACTTCTATTAGCAGCAGGAAAAGCAGGCCAGTGGTATATAGTTTAACTGCTGATGTCATTCAGGCAATAGTGTGACGAGTGTCTCACTGTAGCCCTTTTATTTATTTTTTCCTGTGTAGTATAGATTGTGAATAAGGGATCCAGGCATGGACATAACTTTAGCCATGGGAAAAATTGTATATTCATGGCAACACTTATGATATATGGGAAACCTAGTTTTGGTAAAGGGAGGCCCATCCAAGTAATTGTTGAAATCAATGCAGTTGGAGGCAGAAATACATCACTGGCACAGTGCAAGAAAAGGGCAAGTGATATGGCAAGACATGTGAGAAGCAAGGCCAGGCAGAATGCAGTTTCCAAGACCATTACAGGGGAGGGCATTGAATCTTAAGTTAACACCAGATAATGAACATCTTTTGTCCATCCATGGGGATAATTATGACACAGAAGATGGTGCAACTGGAATAATTAGAGGTGGCGTGGACACTGTTCCATTAAACCAAAGTCTGCAGCATTTGCATTCACAAGCTCCTGAAGGTTGGTTTAAAATATACACCTTTTAAAAATGTTTAAAATGAATGGTGACAAACAGTGCTGTAATTAAACACATCACAGTTCATTATTATGTCAGCCTTGTACATCAGCAGCTAATGAAAATAAAAGCAGACTTCATGGTAAGTGTCCCACTCTCCTTCTTGTAAACATGATATACCATATGCTGTTGCATTGCTATTGATGTTTTGTAATGGTTTCTTTTATAGACTCAACATCAGAAACAAACAGTTCAACTGTATCAAAAAATGGATGAAGTCAGCAGTAGAATGGGTGTTGCTGCTGCTGAAGATAATGCAGTTGCATTTATGAGGCTATCTGAGGGAAGTGGCAGGCAGTCTCCAAGTTTAATGGTAGCCTGACTCACCTCACAGCATGTTAGTAACTCTACAGAAAGTGACACTGCATCACAAAGACAAACGTAAGCTGACATTCCACTCACGTTTGTACAGCAGGAACAAACCTACGTGTCTACACCAGTTTATCCATACACAGAACAGTGTGACGATGAAAGCAGACAGTTTGAGGCCATATTGCCCTCAGTGACATTACAAAGAGGTGCAAAATGCAGAAATTATTTTGAATTACATCAAGAATCTCATAAAGCATTGGCTGCACAACAGGAAATGTGCTGTGATATAGTTAGGGCTCAAACAACTGCAACAGAATCACCTAGAAATGGTGAAAGTCCTACAGGGTATACATGACGACTTCTTACACTACTTTGAATTGGCAGAGAACCATGGTGTCACTAATGCATACTATGGTGGCATACCAGGCATCAGTTGCAGCCTTCATTCGTACACTGGTTAGGACACACCAGTCAAGATGGACCCAATTTTATGACAAGAAGGGAACAGGGTACTGTCCGGACATGTGGGGGGAGATCAAATGATACCAACACTGGTTCTCAAGACAGGAATGTTAGTACTCATAGTGAGCAATCACAACACATTTGTCACAGGCCATGTCAACAGTTATCTACACCAAGGAGAGCCTCACATTCCAGATCAAGGTCAAGGTCATGCAGTAGTTTCACGTCACCAACAGCAGGATCACCTTCTTCCACTAGATCACACCATCACATTAACTCACCTTACACTTCTCATTGTAGCCCATCCTCCAGATAAGCTGCACCATCACCATGCATATCAACAGGAGATGTATACGACTCTTTTGAAGTGGAGCTACTGTGAATTACATTCATTGATAATACTTTTTTTGGTGGGTGGTGGTGCATACATGTGCAGTTATTCCCTTTCCAGCTATTACATTCACCATACTCTAAAACTGCACTCATTTAAATTTCTGTGTAAATGCAATTAGATTGTGAGGAGGAGGGAAGTCTATGTACACAAGTTCACAAATGATAAGTGGGGGAAAACCCAATGATACATGCATTACCACTCCATAATTAATCCAAAAAGCTATTAATACAGCATGTGCAACTGTTGATTTATTTATTGATTTGATGCCTTTCAGCAACACTAAACAGGAAACAGTGAGCACTCAAGCAAACAGCTAGTAATGAAAAACCATTTTAATATGAGAGAGAAATGTCAGATGAACAGTGATAGTAGACAATGCACCACACGGCATAGCCCATAGGTATCACTGCATGCATCAATTATATTCTGTTTATTTTTTTACCAGAAAAGGAAATGCTAACCTGAATGTCCTGGTCCATAGTTCTAGATGAGATGCCACCTCTTAACCCATGAAGCCTCATGCCATGCATGAGCCTGCTGCATGGGGTCCTTTATTACTGCTGCTGGCTGGTCACCACTAGTCAAAGTGGGACTAGAACTGGAAACTGCAGTGAGAGCATGGGTAACTTAACCAGACTGCACATGATCATATGTAGAATGCAACAGGCAATGAACATCTTACACACAGTAGCTGGGTCATACTGAAGGGTACCACAAGACTCATCTGGACACCTGAAAAGACTCTTCAGCAGGCCAAGCACCCTCTCAATCAGAAGACGAGTCTGGGACAGGGATGTGTTACATTTCTCTTCTGCAATGCCAGGTGAATTTCTCCCCAGAATCATGAGCCATGGCTCCGGTGGAAATCCAGCATCTCCTTAACAAAAAATAAATAAAAAGTAAAAAAAAAAGAGCGAGGAGAGGGGATATAAAATAATGAAATACAGATTAATATACAGCAATTTTGTTCAACATGAATAACTACTCACTCAAAAAAAAGAAAGGAAAAAAAATGTTTAACTTACTGACAAGATTATATTGTTTCTCTTCCTCTCTGGTGGTAATGCAGTGACCCCCCCCCCCATAAAAAAAAATACCACAGTCTGCAGTTTACATATACAGAAACTGCTGATGACTGCTTCTTTTGTGGAGAATAAACAATTTTTTTTTTGAAAAGAGCTACACTATATTGTTTTGTTTAAGTAGCAGAATTTTTTTTTTCAGGAAAGAGCTACACTAGATTTTATTGTTTAAAGGGCTATAGTCTAATCAGCCAAAGGAATGCATCTCTCTCTTTTTTTTTTTAAGTAGGTACGCTGATTACAGTGAGAGAAAGACACTGAAAAAAAATTCTTGCTGGCATTTTGGAAATAAACTGTGTTGTACTTACAGGAAAGCACCCAGCAATAAATATATATGGATACGTATAGATAAACACACTCACACATACAGTAGAGAGTCGATTATCCAAACTAATTGGGACTTAGGGTAGTTTGGATAATAAAACATAAATTGAACTGGATAAAAAACTTTTAAAATCTTGTGTTTTCTGCATACAGGCAAAATACTTTTCAACCATTCAGAGATTCCCGTGGAAAATAAAGAATATTCTTCACACACGAGCGGGCTACAAGCTCAAAAAACACACACAAGTGAATACGTATAATGTTTACATATTCAGACTTTATGATTTTTCCTATCTGAAATCTTTGGTAGACTGTGTTTGGATAATTGACATTTCAGATAATCGACATTTAGATAATCGACTCTTTACTGCACATACATGCATATACATTCACATATTCTGCTAGTGAGAATAAAATTGACCTAGCTGTTTCTTTGCCTGGAGTATATATATATAGGTAGAATAGTTTGCGTCTACGAATAAAGCTAACCTAACCCTTTCTTTACCTGGAATCATTCTTTTCACTCTAAATATACCAGATTCTAGTGGGAAAAGAATTGATTTCTATAAAATAGGTTTTGGTTTCCTTTTTATAAATCTACAGCTTGTTGGTGGCTGAAAGGGCTCTGAACAGTAATAAACATAAGTGAATAATAAAAGTCCTTGGTAATTACACTAAGGGTAGGGAATATCTTGGGTTGCAAAAGAATTTAAATGGTGATGAATAAATTATTCACCTTCATAGATTACATTTTACCTTGATTTTTACCAAGTACTCTATGAGGTCCTTCAGCCAATGGAATGTAACCTAGGCTAAAGAAAAGAACTGAAATTAAGTAAATCTTTATCTGCACTTTTTTCAACTAATACAGCATTTAAATTGATTTCTTTGTGTTGCATTGAATACTATCTGGCTGGAAGTTGTGGCTCTGTTTTTTCAGTTAATGCTTGTTAGAATTCTTGAATAGCCAGTGATAAGTGGGGGTAGTTCACTTCATTGTTATTCAGTTTCTGCCTTATATAAGTGGTACATTTTGGATTATTTTCTGCTTAAACTCTGAGCTTTGGCCAGCTAAGACCTACATGAAATCAAATTAACTGGGCGTATAAGTGAATTTAAGTAAATCTTTATCTGTACTTTTTTCAAATAATACAGCATTTAAATTGATTTCTTTGTGTTGCATTGAATACTATCTAGCAGGAAGTTGTGGCTCTGTTTTTTCAGTTAATGCTTGTTAGAATTCTTGAAGAGCCAGTGATAAGTGGGGGTAGTTCATTTCATTGTTATTCGGTTTCTGCCTTATATAAGTGGTACATTTTGGATTATTTTCTGCTTAAACTCTGACCTTTGGCCAGCTAAGACCTACATGAAATCAAATCAACTGGACGTATAAGTGAATTTAAGTAAATCTTTATCTGTACTTTTTTCAAATAATACAGCATTTAAATTGATTTATTTGTGTTGCATTGAATACTATCTAGCTGGAAGTTGTGGCTCTGTTTTTTCAGTTAGTTTCCCACCCACCCTCCCTGCTTTTGTTGTGGTGTTAACTTGGTGGCTTTGAAACTGCCCGCCCCTCTTGTAAATTTGCATTTGGATACTCCTCCTGGGCCCATCTCATTTGCTCACTCAAAAAAAAATGTGCACTTTTTTCATCTGCTTTTACTGTTTTTGTGTTTCTTCCTACTTTATTTTGCTTTTGCGTCATCTTAAAAGTACTCAATTGTATTTATTACTGCTTGATGTAACTATCATTCTAAGCCTTTTGGTTTAAGCACTTGGGCTTCAGACCAGTTATTTTACATTAAGAAGGTTTGTGGTCTGCACTGTTGTGGCAGGACAGGTAGCTTACCTCCTTTTAAGTTGGGAACTGCTGATTGAAGGCTCAGTGTCTGTTATTATAAAAGTGTATTAGTTCTGGTTTAAGCACATGGGCTTTAGGCCAGTTATTGTCCATCAAGAAGGTTTGTGGTCTGCACTCTTGTGGGAAGACAGGCTGGACTGTGCCCTTCTGAGCTGGTTATTTCTGGTTAAAGGCTTATAGTGCCTGCATATCTGAACTGTTTCTTATTGAAATTGGTGTGCCTTGTTTGCTGTAGCATAGACTAGATCCAGGCCTGCTGAATCTAGCTTCGTTTGCATAACTTGAGCACTAATCCAGGCCTTCTTAAAAGTATTCAATTGTATTTATTACTGCTTGGTAGTAACCTGATTAAAGTGTAGCTAACATTCTAAGCCTTTTGGTTTAAGCACTTGGGCTTCAGACCAGCTGTTTTACATTAAGAAGGTTTGTGGTCTGCACTGTTGTGGCAGGACAGGTAGCTTACATCCTTCTAAGTTGGGAACTGCTGATTGAAGGCTCAGTGTCTGTTATTCTAAAAGTGTATTAGTTCTGGTTTAAGCACTTGGGCTTCAGGCCAGTTATTTTACATTAAGAAGGTTCGTGGTCTGCACTCTTATGGGAGGATAGGCTGGACTCTGCCCTTCTGAGCTGGGAATTTCTGGTTAAAGGCTTATAGTGCCTGTATATTTTAACTGTTTCTTACTGAAATTGGTGCACCTTGTTTGCTGTAGCATAGACTAGATCCAGGCCTGCTGAATCTAGCTTTGTTTGCATAACTTGAGCACTAATCCAGGCCTTCTTAAAAGTATTCAATTGTATTTATTACTGCTTGGTAGTAACCTGATTAAAGTGTAGCTATCATTCTAAGCCTTTTGGTTTAAGCACTTGGGCTTCAGACCAGCTGTTTTACATTAAGAAGGTTTGTGGTCTGCACTGTTGTGGCAGGACAGGTAGCTTACATCCTTCTAAGTTGGGAACTGCTGATTGAAGGCTCAGTGTCTGTTATTCTAAAAGTGTATTAGTTCTGGTTTAAGCACTTGGGCTTCAGGCCAGTTATTTTACATTAAGAACATTTGTGGTCTGCACTCTTGTGGGAGGACAGGCTGGACTCTGCCCTTCTGAGCTGGGAATTTCTGGTTAAAGGCTTATAGTGCCTGCATATTTGAACTGTTTCCTTACTGAAATTGGTGCGCCTTGTTTGCTGTAGCATAGACTAGATCCAGGCCTGCTGAATCTAGCTTTGTTTGCATAACTTGAGCACTAATCCAGGCCTTCCTTTTTGGAGAAGGTTCCCCTGCACCCCAGTGGCAGGAGTGTGCAGTTAGAACTTATCTGATTGGAGACTACAGGAACAGGGCTCAGTTTTGGGATTTTTTTACTGGTTAATTGGGTAATTTGTTTAAAAGCCTTTTCTGATTGCTTGTAGTCATCTAAAACTGTTTTAAGTGTATTTTTTTACTGTTTGTAGTCGTTTAAAGCTGTTTTAAGTGTATTTTTTACTGTTTTTGCCTTATCTTTTCAAAAAATGTTTTCCTTGTTTCCCACCTTTCTACGCTAGTATAGTCCAGTTTTCAGGCTAGTGCTGAATTCAGGGCTGTGTTACAATTTTCTGAGTCGCCCATACCTTACTTGGATAGAGGGAGGTTTCTCTGTTCACCTGTGAGAGAGGGAGCTTTGAGCAGCCATCTGTCCCTGGAGGAGTGGTTCCAGCCCAGAAGTTAATAGTTTATAGGCCATTTTGGGCTAATTTCTATCTCTTTCATTTTCCTGCTGTAAAAACCGCGTTTGCACGGTTTTGTACGTCCGGGCAGCGCTGGTTAGCTAGGGCTAAATTTATCCCGGCTCCTCCACGTCTCTTCTTCAGTTTTTCCCTTGAAAGTAGTCTAAGTCTCAACCTAAGCACTTAAAAAACATCCTACAGTCCAGCACTTGCTCAGACCTAATAGCAAGCACTAATATACCCTGACACTTGATTGCCCAGCAGGGCAAGGCTCATTATTCACCCCTCACCAACCAAGCAACTAAGCAGCTTGCCCTACTATTCAGGCATGACCAAAGGGCAATTTCAGGTATACTCACCAGTCCAGCTGATGAACCTGGGTATCCTGAGGCAATGTTACAACTGCCTCATGTACACAGACAACCTCTCCTCCTACCACAAAACATTAACATAAGCGAGAGATGCAATTATATAGCTAAATTATAGGCTAAGCTCTCTCCACCCAAGACTGGAACAGGCAGTCATGAGGAGAAGGTTAACACTTGCATCACACCTCCAGCCTCACATAGACATATTAAACCTGGCAAAAATACTCATAAATACATGAAATCATACTCGGAGGCTCTAAATAAAAACCTGCAAAAGCATCACAGACCTCCAAAGCAGACACCCAAAAAACCTGCACCTCCTGTCACAAACCAGACAACACATAAAACACAAAATCAGTGTGTTGCACAATCACAGCCCTTAAGGCGAAATAACATACCTAACACATTAGTAATAGGTGACTCTATAGTCAGGCACACTGACGTCCCACTCACTAGGCTGGACAAGGAGAAGGTTACTGTTAGCTGCCTGTCGGGAGCCAGAATCCACCACATAACACAAGCACTCAGGTCACTCCAGAACAAGTACAAATATGACTCTGTCATTGTTCATGTTGGTGTGAATGACCTGAGACGTACCTCCCTGGACTACATGAAAAGAGACATGGAAGAGCTCTCTGAACATGTAGCCCAGGCGGGTATGACCCTGACCCTGAGTAGCATCCTGCCCTCACCAAGAATGATACCGCAGTAATAATAAAAAAATTATCAATTTCAACAACTGGCTAAGCTTCTGCTGTCATTCAAAGGGGATCCAGTGTCTGTCAGCCTGGGACGACTTGCTTGACAGGCCTCGTTGCTTCACAAGAGACAGCTTGCACCTGTCACCCCTAGGCTTTTGAATACTGGCCAAGGCTCTTGCTGCCCCAATAGTGCCTTTTTTAGGCAAGGCTCAAAAGTCAAACCCACCTCCATAAACAGCACAAATAAAAAAATGAGGGTTATGCTACTCAATGCCAGGAGTTTAAATCTCAAAATGCATGCTCTTGAAGCACTTCTCAGTATGGAGAACGTCGACATCTGTGCAGTAACTGAAACCTGGTTCAAGGCTACACAGAGCACCCCAGCACTACCGGGCTACAACTCATACCACACATTTTGGCCACAGAACATGGACCAAAACACAAAAGGAGGGGGTGTATCCATATTCATCAAGGATACCTACACCTCCAAGTTAGTGGCGCAGCATGATACCTTCGAGATCATCCATGTGCAACTAACATCAGGCAAATCTGCAATGCAAATTGTGGCCTGCTACAGATCACCCTCCATGACCCAGGACCACCACTCCACCTTTCTGGAGACACTGGATAACATGAAGGCCCTACCGAACACCCTGATATTGGGTGATTTCAATTACCCTACCGTTAACTGGGAAAACTACTCAAGTACAAACTCCCAGGTCCAGCGCTTCCTGGAATTTATCAAATCAAGTGCCCTGGATCAGAAGGTAAACTCCCCTACCAGAGGTGAAAACATATTGGACCTGGTCATCACCAACATGGGCGACAGGTGTTCCACATCGGAGGTCAACCCGTCACTGGTTAGATCAGACCATAAACTAATCACTCTGGATGTCCACACCACACCACCACCTCCAACCAAGGAAACCACAGTGAAAAACTTTTCTATAGCAAACTTCACCTTACTTAAGACAGAGGTGGTAAGTTTCACAGCCCCCACGCTAAAGGATAACAGTGTCCAAGATGCAGGAACCTTTACAAATGCACTCTGTGAGCACCTACAAGGATGCATGGATCCTTTACCAAGAATTTTACACTTTTATGACAAATATACTATATTCTAATGTGAAAAATGCCTTTCTTCTAGGAAGTATGTTCTGGGTTGAATTTTATAAATATACAACTTTCCAGTTGCTGGAGAGACTCCAGTCAGTAATAAACAAAAGACAGTTTGTTTTATTGAATAGTAAAGGTCCTGTACAATCACAACAAGGGTAGGAGATTAGCTTGGGCTACTAAAGAAGGTAAAATTGTAGTGGGAGAAATTAATCTCCATTATACAACACATTTGACCTTCATTTTACAAGAATACCAGGAGGTTCTTTCAACCAACTGAATCTAGCCTTGTCTTGAGCAGAGGGCTAAAGTAAATTAAATAAAATATCCATCTGTTCACTAGGTGGGACCATTAGACAGACAGTCAGTTTTTAGTGGTGATCTGGATGCAGTATCTGGTTAACTGACTTGCTCAAGGTCACAAAATAGGCAAATGAGGGTTGACAGATTCCAATCTCATACCACAGGAGAAAAAAAAAACACTTTTGAAGAAAGAAGTAAACTAGATTATTTTGAATTAAGGGGTCTAGTTCCTAATTCTTTCTGCCAAAAGAATGCATCCTATTTTTTTAAAAGTAGGCTGTGCTGATTAAAATTAGAGAAAAGTATGGGAGATACATTTGTAGTGTTATTTTGGTATTAGGCTGAGCTCCATTTGCACAAAATAACTCAGCCAATAATATATATACAACGTGTTCTTCTAGTGGGAGGAACAATGATCTAGTCCTTTCTTTACCTGGTGTCATACACATTTACCCTACATATTCTAGATTGTATTGGGAAAATGACTGCTTTCTAGGAAATAGGTTATGGCTTCCATTTTATGAATATACAACATTTCAGTTGCTGGAAGGACTTTGGCCAGTAATAAACACAAGAGAGACTGCTTTAGTGATCAATTAAATCTCTTTAGTGATCTCAGAAAAGGTAGAGGAATTGCTTGGATTGCAAAAGAAGGTGATATTGTAGAGAAAGAATTTCCTACTCACATAATACATTTTAGCCTGATTTTACCAGGCATACTAGGGAGACCTTTTATCCAACAGACACTAACCTAGTATCAAAAAAGAAGGCTAAATTGCTGTGGAAAGACTGTTTTTCAGGAAAAGGATACTTTACATTCATTTGGCCGAAGTGACCTAGTCCCTTTTGTCAAAGGAATGCACTCTATTTTTTAAAGGTAGGCTGTGATACTTATAGTGAGAGAAAGGCATGAGAAGATAAATTCCTGCAGTCATTTTTGGAAAAATACAGTGTTCTATATGAACAGAAGAACCCATCCATTCATATACTGTACATATATATATATAGAGAGAGAGAGAGAGAGAGAGAGAGAGAAAGAGTTTAATTTGTTCTAAAGCACATTTGATACAAAAATTGATCTAAACCACAAATGACTGAATCACATTTGATTGAAAACTGCTCAAGACTGTAGAAAATGACTGTTGGCGTGGTTCTTGAGCATGGGAATTACAATGCAAATTAATATTGATCAGTATTAGTTTCTTATAGACATCCATGTCTGTAAGTTTATTGCATGTGCTAACAGTGATTCAGTGTGCAAGTATTCCCTTTTCTCTGCATTTGTGGAACTATGGAGTTCTACATTTATGTGAGAGGAGTATGGAGCAAAGCCCTCCACATGGGGGATTCAGAGGGGCTTGCCCCTGCAAAAAAGCTTTGAAGATATAGTTAGTGTATATGACATTTTGTGATATGTGTTTCAGTGTGTTGTAGCTCAAATGTGCCATGTTTTTTATGAAATGTATTTTAGATCCAATGAGCTATAATCATATATGATTATATTCCTTTTCATCACTAATGAACTTTCATCTACATGATATGTGTCATGAAACTTCATCGGGAATCTCTTTTATCAACACACAAAAATAATGAAATTAGGTGATCACAAATGAAACAAACATGTTTCATTTGCAATCATCTGAAAAACAGAAACTTTGCCTTTACACCCCCAAAGTGGGGGTTCTGCCCATATACCCCTGGAAATTAAATATACTAACTCCATGGTCACACATTAATGAAAAATGAGGATAACTCCAAAACTTCTATTACTGTACAACTAATGCAGTTAGACTGTAATAATATACTTCAATGCTGCAACCACCAACAAAATTTACCAGAAATCGTGGCACTCAGTGAATGCATGCCATGATCAAATTAAATGCAAACATACATATACAATATTCCGTTGATGTGAATAAAAAATGGAGTAATCCATTCCATAATTGGAATATTATATTTTTACTCTAAATATACTAGACTATATAGTGGAAAAGGGATTGCCTTCTATGAAATAGGATCTGGATTACATTTTATAAATGCACAAGTCTCCATTTATTGGAAGGATTATGATCAGTAATAAATGTATGAGAGAGACTGCTTTAGGAATAATAAAGATACATAATCAGTGCAAGAGTATGGGAATAACTTGGACTTCAAAAGAAAGTGAAAATTGTAGTGGGGAAAAAGTACCTGCCTAGACAGAATACATTGTAGCCCAGTTTTACCAAGCACACTACTAGGTCCTTTCAGCCAACAGAATCTAGTCTAGTCTCAGAAGGAGGGTTAAAATACAATGGGAGGAAGGAGTGTTTATAATGAAATAGAGGTGATAGAGTATTTTGTCTGAAGGGGCCTAGTCCTTACAATCAGGTGAATGCACCTGCTTTTTAAATGAAGAAATGTTGATTATAATATGAAAAAATGTATGAGAAAATTAAATGCTGCTACCAGCTTAGAAATATGTTCCATTTACATGAAAGGACCTACTCCATAATAAACATATAAAATAGTGTGCTGGTGAGAATAAAAATGACTTAGTCCTTTATCTGTAATCTTATATTTTTCACCCTAAATATACTACATTATTGTGGGCATAGGACTGCCTCCTAGGAAATGGACTCTGGCTTGCATTTTATCAATATATAATTTTCCAGTTTCTAGAAGGACTCCCTCAGTGCTAAATATAAGAGAGACTGTTTTAGTTAATAAAAAAGCTCCTTAGTAATCACATCTAGAGTTGGAAAATAATGGGTAGAAAAGTAAATAACTTGCAGTGGTAGAAAGTACTCTCTTTCACAGCATACATAGTAGACAGATTTTACCAAGCACACCACTAGGTCTTTTCAGACAATGGAATCTAGCCTAGTCTAAAAATGAGGGCTGAATAACACTGGAATGAAGGACAGTTTTCAGGAAAGAGATGTGCTACATTCTTTGGGATGAAGAGATGTTACCCTTTCAGGCAAAGGAATGTACCCTGTTTTTCTTAAATGGAAGACTGTCCTGATTGTAGTAACAGAAAGGTATGGGAAAATTAATTCATTATGGCATTTTGGAATTGGACAATGTTCTACAGGCAGGAAGGAATCCAGGAATTAATATAAGTATGTAGCAAATAAAATCACTTATTTTAATTGCCTGGAATGTGCGTGTCATTTTTGCCCTAGGACTGCCTTTTGGGAGAGAATTCCATTATTGTATTTTTTAAACTTACCACAGTCCAGTCATCAGTAGGATGCCAATAAGCAGGAAACATAAGAGACTCTTTTAATGAATGCTAAACGTCTTTAGTGATCACAGTAAAACAGCAGATTAGCCATTAATAAATATTATGCTGTCTGCAGTAAGGTATAAAAATGGCTAGTTCTTTCAATGCGCCACATGAGCAAGGAACTTTCTCATTTGTAAAAGTTGGTGAAACTGTCTTTCATGGAAAAGTTTGTTGTTTGTTTTACTAAGTACACTTTCATGTTCTTTCAGCCAAGAAAATCTTGCCTGCTCTAAAGAAGAGGGCTAAATTATAGTAGGAGAAAGGACTATCCTTCAGAACATAAATGCTGGATGATTTTAAAGCATCTACTAGATTACGCTGGATGAAAGTTTCTAGGCCATTCAAATAAATGGCTTACTCTTTTAACAACTAGAAAATAACATGGAATTATAACCTGCTTGTACCAGCCCACAAACAAAATAAATACAAATATATATAACTTCTTTATCCTAATTGGTGAAAGATGTGGTGGGAAAGGGAATTCCATCTGGGAAATAGAGTTTAGCTTGTATTTTATAAATATCGGATGATCTATTTAGCAAAATGTCTTCAGTTCACTTCAATGAATAACTCAATGTTTCTTATGATCACAGCATGGCAGGAGAATGCTTTGCTCATAAGAAAATGCAGAATTGTAGTGGAAGAAGGGACTGTCTTTCATCAAATAGATTCTGATCTGGTTTAATAAACATACTAGTAAGTACTTTCAAACAAAGGAATGTAGGCAGAGTGAGAAAGGTCCACCATTCAGGGAATAGACCTGGCCTGCTTGTAATGAATATAGAGGGAATCTATCCCACTTTTTGAAAGTAGGCTAGGCTGACTATAGTAGGAAAATGTTTACAGAAGATAAGTTATTGCTGATATTTTTGAACTAAACTATATTCCTTTTACATGATGGGTCTTAGTCACTAATAAATGCAATGGAGTCTGCTGCAGGAATTAAAAATTACATAGTCCTTTCAGTAACTGGACTCATTTTCCTCTAAATAGTCTTCACTATAAAGTTTCTTCTATGAAGTAGATTTCTGGTTGTTTTATAGCCCCAAAAAATTACCCTTGATCCTTCCTGTTGGGGCTCACCCCTTCATACCTCACTGATTTGATCTTCTACATCAATACCACATCCTTCCTACTTTTTCTTATTTGATGTAAAAGAGGTCTAGATCCTCTAATCTGTGATCCCACTAATCTTTCTAGTGGCTTTCCTCTGGATTCCTTCAAGCAGCTTCTTCTGCCCCCCTCAAATATATATATATATATATATATATATATATATATATATATATATATATATATATATAGTTTCACTTCATAATCTGGAAATGCTGAAATCTCGAATTTCAGCATTTCGAAACTATGAAGCCGAACCATTCACAATCCGAAACCCACAATCACGAATCACACAATCATGAACATGCATACACCATACACCACATAACACACACACCATTCCACCCACAGCACACAAACCACACAACCCTACACTACATATAAAATGGGGGGCAAGCTCCCCACACACCCCCACTTATACATATATAACTCCGAGACTGAAAAAAATATCACACCATGGCATTCTACACTCGCTCGCACACAAATACACATCACACATACACAAACACCAGCAAATCCAACACTCACACTCATACGTACACCTCCCTACCCCTACCCACACATACAATGTACAAAAACACACACAAACACTTACTTACCTTCAATTTCAGACACCAAACCAGCCAAACACTTTACGCAACATACCGGAAATGCATAAATGCGGATTCAAGATATTCAAATTCGCTCTTATGCACTTTCGGCATTCTGCATTTTTGGCTTTATATATATATATATATATATATATATATATATATACACACACACACACACACACACACACACACACACACACACACACACACACACACACACACACACATGATATATACATGTAAAATTGCCCTTTAAGTGCATTTAATGTTCAGCCTCCTCTTCCTCTATATCTCTACCTTCCTTTTTACCCTTTCTTCATCTTTTCAATACCCTCTTCAATGCCATTGTGGAGTTAATCTCCTCTATCTTATTTCCAGCAACCTAACTCTTTCCCTTCAGAGATGTAGCTTGGTCAATTGATGCCCTGTGCAATCCCCAAAGTGATACCCACCTTAACTGTGAGTTGGTGACACAAAGAAAGGTTCACTCAACAGTGGAGGACCAACAAATTCCTAACATCATTAACTGAACTATACTAACTTCTTCCAACAGTTACTAAAACACACACTGTAAAGGCAAATAATGTAATTCATTTGACTACTCATGCCTGACAGACAACTCTTCTGTTGTTTTGAATATGCCTCCTAACAGCTTGTACCCTGGTCCTTGTAGGGCCTCTAGGACTGAACACAGTTCTCAAGGTGTGACCTGAACTAAGGCCATGTAGAGATGATGCACTATTTTGTTTGTGGCATCTATTCCTCTGACGATACATCCCAGTAATCTGTCTGATATTGTTACTGCTCTGTCATTGATCCTGGTGGTCCAATCCGGTTGAGATAAACATAACCATATCCATTTCTTACTCTGTTGCCTTCAGTTTCATACCCCATTTAATACTTCTTACCAGGATAGATGTGAGACAAGTGCAGTGCTTTTCATTTGTTTGTGCTGAACTTAAACTGTCACCTTTATGCTCACATTGTCAGTCTTTCTAAATCATTCCATAGAGTCATCCCCATCCAGCAAGCTGGTTGACCTGGCCATGGACTTTGACACCACTCCCCATGCTGGTATCATACTGAAGTAATTTAAAAAAAAAATCAACCCACATGTGGTAGAATGGATAGTAAATTGGATACAGACAGAACCCACATAGTGTAAATTGCAGTTGCCTCATAAAAAAGTATGAAAGTTACCAGTGGTGTCCCTGAGGGCTCAGTGCTAGGACCTCTACTTTTTGGTACGTTCTTCTCAGATCTCTAAGCAGAAAGCAGATCTCTGGCTAACACATGCTGCAAATGACTGAAACTGGAGGTTGCTGTTAAGTCATCCTCTGACACCCAAACCCTTCAGAATGAACTTTTCCTACAGAATTGTTTCTATACTAAAAATGGGTAGTATCATTCATTTTAGTAGAAAGACCTTCCCTCAGTGTACTATATAGATAACACACTACAAAACAAAAAATATATTCAGGGACCTATGAACTTGTATTGATAACTTCCTCTCTTTTGACCATCATGGAATAAAGGTTGTCAGGAAAGCCTTTTATTTACCCCAGGCCAGCTAACAGACCAAGGAATATCATCAAGGTTTAAAGAGGTAATTACTCCTTTATAATTGGCATTGAGCAGACCAACTATCAAGGTTAATGGCCCCCCTTTAGAATGTATTTCACTTAACATATCAATTACAAAGACCCCAATGGTTACCACTTAAAAATATCACAAGCATAAAGTCCTTAAACTATCAAGAGAGAATACAAATTATATCTTATTATTAGTGTCTTATAGATTTTGAAGGGAAATTTCTGTCTCTTCTATTGCTCTATTAGAGATTCAGTTCTCCTAGATCTTTTTTATGTCTGCAAGTCCAATATCACCACCAGTAATACAACCAGAGACCTAAATATTCACCACAGATAAATAAAACATGGTGGAGTGACAGGTTTATAATCCAGCACATCACAAACATCTGGAATAAATGTTCTCTGCATGATAAGTAGAGTGACAAGCTATCCTACTTTAAACATAACCTAGACAACTTAATGTGTATCCAGGATTGACAGGTATAGGTTTTCTTGAGAAAGGAGGTGTGGCCTGAAGGAGGGCACTGGCAAGTGGTAGACATCGTAAAATGAATAGCCTTTTAATATGTATGAATCCCACACTGTTGCATCTTTGTGTTATCAATAAAGAGGTTGATCTTGTTCTCTGGTCCCTCTATTAAAACTCACACAAACACACTGAAGAATAGTGAACCCAAGACTGGTTTCTGTGGTAGTCCTCTAGTCACATTCCTAATTTTTGACATAGTCTCTCAAACCACAGAGCACTGTGTTATACCATTCAGTCATATACCAGTCCAATTTCTCAGTCTTTATCTAATCTGATCCACCAGTCTGCCCATCAGCCTTCTGTGTGGGACAGTGTCAAAAGTCTTGCTGAAGTCCAAGTACACTTTGTCTGCTAGTACTCTCCTTTCAAGTACACCTGTATCCCATTGTAAAACTGGATCATGGTTGGTTGGCACCTCCTGTCCATAAACCTGTGTTGATTGCTGTCATAGACATTGCTATCCTTTAACAATGTCTCCAACATTCCCCTCAACATTCTATTTATGACTTTCCCTGTCACTGCTGTTAAGCCAAAAGGTCTGTACTTGTCTGGAATTTTCTTCTTCCTCTTTGTGAAAATGTACCACCTTTGCTATCAGGCACATGTACACTACCATGTGATCTTACTGCCTTGTTTATGTATGTATTTGTTATTTATTTACTGCAATGGTACCATACTTGCTGTCTTCCAATCCTCAGGCACATATAATCCAGTGAGTTCCAATCCTATGGCACATCTGCATTAACCAGGAGTGCCCATCATGGCATCTACTAGTATAATGGACATATTTCAGAGGACTGCCAGTCAGTCCATCTAGTCTTTCTGTTTAGCAGCATCTACAGGCAGCCAGTTCCTTCACCATCTCCACTTCAATCATTACCTTTGCCTTACTTTATTATTATGCATTGCCTCCCTCCAGCATGGCACTGTCCCCTTGGTTTCATCTGTGAAGACTGAAGTGCTAATTTAGTACCTCTGCTTTTCCAGTTTTCTGTGATCTCCAATCTTTGATCATCATGGCCAAATCTGTTCCATCTTTGTACTATACCAGTAATAAGATCTTATTTTTTTTTACAGGTTTTTATTAAACATATTTTAAAAAGTGACAGGTGCACATACAGTAACATTACCATAATGCAATATACATATATGTTGTAACAAATTTTCATTTATTCCAACATTATATAAGTCACTCACTTCCTGTCTTCCCTTAAATTTCATTCCTCCTACAGAACATTATTCTGCATGTATTGATCCCATAAATTCTATTTATTTATCTGCAATTTGCTCCTTCCCTTTTCTAACGATCCCATCTCCAGTTGTTTTATCTTCTTGACAATATTCAATACTTCACTTATGGTTGGTTTCATTTTTGATTTTTTTCAAGTAATTCCTTTTTTTGTTATTTGTAGCCAATAGCAATAAACCTAGTAAGGCCTTAGTATGGCTAGGCAATTCAGAACCTATATCTTAGTACAAAACAATCATTTCCTTACAAACATTTCCTCCCAAACATTCCTGACAATGTACTCTGTAGAGAATTTTTAAAATCTGTCAATTCCTTTCATTCTGTAAAGCATATTTCCACTATCCTTTTTCACATCACACCTCCAGAATTTGCTGTCTACCTGAGGTAAATTCTCTGATGTCTGCTCCAGTTATAAAAATACCTTTGCAAACACTTACATGCAAAAATCCTGGATTTTGTTGCATATTTGGGAGCCATAGAGAATTCTTCTCATTGTTTCTTTGTAAATTGCTTTTCCGTTCTTGTTTCCCAATCTTTTCCAGATTTGTACAGTTATCATGCGATATTTACATGTGTTGCTTTCCCAATAGGATCAGATGAGATAAGTTACATATTTATTGTTTTATTTATTATGGTAATTCCATCATAGATTACCATAAATTTAGGTGTTAGATGTTTTATGTATTAATTTTCTTGATACTTGTATACTTTAACTTATAATTTTTCATCAAATGAATATATAGATTATACATCTTTAAGACAGCACATGCTGTTGTTACCAGGAAGTATAAATTAGGGACGATATTTGTTTTACATTGTTCTGAAGAAGTCCAAGATAACATAAATGGACAAAGCTTTAAACTGGTTTTATACTAAAGTTTTTTCATAATTTATTTCACTGAAAAGCCTTTCCTGTAGTTTTGTTGTAACAACCGTTGATTTGAATTTGTATGCCCTATCTCATTTAAACAGCAGCTCACAATCTACTATCAATTAAAAACTCAACTAGAGTTGCCCATTCACTCAGTATTACCTTATCTTTTTCTCCCTGCCTATACTCTTATCAATACCTGGTAAGGAAGGCAGTCTCTATTCTAAAATCTAGACTTCTGCTTGGCCTCACCCCACTTTAAGCCCTTTCCCTCCCTAATTATTTGCTCCCAATACCTTGGTTCCTTTGCTATCTTTTTCTAAAAAAATATTCCACTCCGATGTTGTCCATTTTATAACCCTACTTGCTATTATCTCTCTTGGTAAAGTATTCTTCCATTCCCATGTTGGTTTAGTTTTGAGAATGTTTTTCTGTTACCTTTTGAATGTAATATTTTGTATTGTTGTTGCTATCTTCTTTAAGGACCTATTTCCAAAAATCCTACTCCCTTTTTATTTCTTGATCTCCTCCCTATGTCACCATCTTGCCTTTCCATTTTGATGTATAACGCTTTGCTTTATATTGATATACATGAGCCTTATCTGGGTAATTCTAAAGTGCCCCTTCAAATCAGGTAATCCAAAACCATCTTATTATACGGGAAGAATCAAATTAGCCCACTTAAATTTTGCTTTCTTCCCTTTTCAAATAAATTCCTTCAACTCTTTATTATCCACAACTTATTTGCTTGCTGCTAAAAATAAACCTGGCCTGTAGGTAAAACTAAGGGACTAAAACATTTTGACTGCTTGCATCTTACTATCCATAAATATAATCAAGAGCATCCAGCTTCTCAGTTTTTGCATTCTAGTTTGTTCAATCTCTTCTCACATATCCTTAGCTGCCTTAACAGAATCCTTTTTAAGCTATATACTTAAATACTTCATCTTCTCATATCCCCATAAATATATAGCTTACTGTTATAGCCTTCATCTTCATTTATTTTATATCCCATATAGACCTGAAACTGTATCAAAACATCCCACAACAATGATGTGTCTATTTCTGGATTTATCAAGTACAAAATAATACTCTTTGCAAATAAAGCTAACTTTTATTGATCAACATACCAGTTATATGCTTGAATTTTGGAGCCCCTTATTTTCATTGCTAATGCTTCTAAATATCAATCAGACAAGGAGGAAATAGAACATCTCTGCTATCGTTTTAGTTTTCATGATCCAGTCTGCTAAGATTAGATGTGAAACTAATTATGAATCAATATTAAGATAAAGCAGTTCATAGTTTAAGCAATAACTGCATTAGGGTAGAAACTAATTAAAATGCAGACCCCATAACAAATAACACTTTTCAACCCACCCAGATATCAAGATGTTTTCTAAATAATTGCAAGAATCCAGACTGACAAATGAACAAAGGAAGCTTATTCCACAAACATACCATATAATGTGTTATAGATTTTGATCTAATTGCAGTTCTACATTTACCAATTTTAAAAGTACAATCAACACCTCTAGTGGATCAGCTTGAATCCATCAGTTCAGTATTTAACAATAAGCAAAGTTCCACATTTGTTGAAGTCCTACAAGCTAAAAACAACTTGCCATGCAAATATCTGTAACTAATGAAAAACAGGCCAAGGTATTCTAATCTAGAGTAGTATATGGCTTTTGATCTCCACTAGTCTCTTTGTAAACTTTCACTGGATACCATAAAGTGCAGATAGATCACCTTTATTATGTATAACAAGGCAATGTTTTGTATAATAAGGCACACATATGTTATAAGTTTTTTTAAGAAAAACATATTGGTTGAGACAAAATTCTTAAACATATTACTTTGATCGCCTTAACATTTATAATTTGAGCGTGAGATCTAAATTTGGGAGTGTTACAAATAAGAGTATTTAAATATTACTACTCTGACAAATTCAATAAACCTATACATCCCAGTCAAGCATTAGGAATGACATTGTGCTTTCTAAAGTATAAGGCTCCATATTTATCTTTATTAATGTTAGGCCAATTTTGTTTTAGCCAATATGCAACTGAATTCAAGTTTTTTTTTTATTGTGTCTTTCGGCTTTTCCCGGTTAGGGGTTTGCCACAGCGGAACTCCGGTCTGCTAATGATTGGCAGTTGATTTTTACGTACGGGCTTGCCAGGCCTGACACACAACCTTCAACGAAGGTACACCCATTCACGCATGTCTACACGCAGAAGACGCTCTAGCTGAGAATCGAACCGGACAGCGTTTTACTGTCAGGCGACAACACTACAGCAGCACCACCACCGCGGGCAACTGAATTCAAGTACAGATTAAATTAATCTGTATTCTTGGAAATAGTCAAAACACATCCAAACCTAATCTCATCAGCATATTTAGCCATTCATATAGAATATTTAAGCATCAACTAAAACATGTTAAGTAGCATGGGTTCTAAAAATCAAACCTTGTGGAATTCTTCATCTGTACCCAATTAGAATTACAAATATGTATCTGATTCTTTGAGATCTCCAACAAATGATATAAGGGTAAATTGACTACATATACATTTTATCTATTATAACATTGTGTGAAATGCTATCAAAAGCCTTGGATAGGTCTAGATAAACCACAACTACAGACAATCAAGTTTGTAAAAGTTGATCTGTTTTGTGTAAACCCATATTGAGAAGAATCTAATAAGCTACCATTTAAATCCTCATTCAGTACTGAAAGACATCTTTTGACACTCTTGTCAACCAATGAAGTCAAATCAATTGGCCTATAATTAGACATGTTATCCTCTCATTTTTCTTTATTGATAGGTATAACATTAGCATGTTTTCAGCTTGGAGCAACACAACCATCAAACAACATTTTGTTGAAAAGTGATGTAATAGTTGTAGAAATATATTTAAAACAGGTGTCCCGGAAATGTTCTGGTAAATTATCCGGACCTAGACCATCATATCTTATTCAGCCCAAATATTTGCTGTGCCCACATTACTAAAAGTTGGACACTCCTGAGCATCTATTATATGATGTCCAACTCATAATAATCAACCTTTCCAAAAGCAGCACTAACTACATCAGTCAGTCTTAAACCTGCATATAGCTCCACATTATTGACAACAATAGTACCTACACTTTTTTTATTTTTCCTTTGGATTGATTAAGAAAAGAATTTCTTCTTAGAAACATTAGACAAACGATTACTATCATGCTTGCATTTTGCAGTTCTTAAAGATGACTTCAGTCTTCTTTTAACTAAATTATAAGCTCTTCTTACAACAATGCCCCTATACTTTTCAAATATTCTAAATGCCATACTTTTCTTTTTCAAAAATTTAGAATGTGTTATGTCCCAATAAGGTGGACAGAATTTCTGAAATCTTCGCATAATAGATTTTCAACACTTATTAAAATGTTCGCAACATAAATGCTTGAAAATATCACAAATATTGATAATATCATCAGGATTTGCCATTGATAAATTAAGACACAGCTTGATGAATTTTACCCAGATCAAAAATTCCTGACTTATCAAATATTATCTTTGCCTGGTTCTTTAAATATTAACTCATCAAAACAGTAAATTCAAATGTGATTTGATCTGAACTGGACATAACTGTTTATATTATCTTATTTGAAATATTAGTAAATAAAACTGAGCTGTTCACCCTGTTAAAAAAATAATGATTTGTATGAAATTGATCAAAAATAAAAAATCTTCTAAGGCATGCATTTATTCCTACTGCTACTGCAACAGCATTTGCTATAGCAAAAAAATCATACCTACTTCTGATGTTATATAAAGTTAACATCAAGAGTTTTTGAAATACCTGAAAATTGTAGTCATTTTGCTCAACAGACTTACCAGTCTGAACCACTGTGTGTGTTGAGAAAGTCACACATTACATTATCCTATAGCAATTGTGGCATGTCATTTCTGTTAATGCCAGGAATACTAACTGCATCATTTTCTATATTGTGTTACTTTTCCTGGGTAGTTATGATGGCTCTGTAACATCCTACCAGACATCAAGCTTCTGAAAGGCTGCACCAACACCTTTACTCTCCTAGATGTTTTTTGCTGTACTTTCTTTGTCCAATAGGTTATTTTCCTAAAAAAAATAACTAAGCCAGTGGTAACCTATAATACATTGCTATATGTAATAGTTCATCATCTAACAATTCTCTAATCTTATCATGTATAAATATCAACTTTATGTCTAACCAATATGATTTAATGTTTCTATGTGGTGACAAGTCCATAAGGCATTTAATAGGTACTGTCAAATCTTTTCAGAACCAATGCCTTTAAGTGTTTCTCACTGTGCAGCACACTTGACAAAATAGTCTATAACATAAAGGTTTAGCACATATGATGGATGAAGAATATTCCCTTAGCCGTCAGTATTAAACATATATCCTTTCATGGTAAAACAATTGTTCTCTAGTCATCATGACTGTATAATGGTAAGTCACTGCTCATATCATTGGTTCCCCTTCTTGTGACACAATTGTTATAAGAAATACTGCAGTTTTATTATTCAAAAAAATGTCCATGTGTCTTAATGAAAATCATTCACAACCTCTGTAACAAATGCATGCTATAATCTCATGGATGACTCTTCAAATTACCAGGCATTTCCTCCTTGCACTTGTGTTCATTCAGATTCCTGTACATTGAACTGGACAATCCTAAAAGAAACTAAAAATAAATAAAATATATGTTAACACTATAGTAAATAAAGTGAAGCATCAATTGGTGCTTTAACCAATTCGTGACATCTCCTGCCCTCTCATGTCACCCCTTTGAAACGTCTTTCATGTTATAAATTATTCTGCTGTAACTTCCATGCTCCTTCAGTCTCCCCATAGTTTTACTTTACATCAGTGAACTTGTAAAAGTAATGTTTTAACATGATGTAACTTACCTGTGACATTTTATGAACTGTTTTACTCAGATATAACCTGTTACATTGCAGAAAAATGGAAAGAAAAAACAGCATACCATTTTATGTCATCTTTCACTAGAGATCATAGAAATCAAGTGCCAGTTTGATAAAATTGCTACATCAAATACACCTTCAGCATACTGTCTTATGCAACATATTTTTATGAAGCTGAGAAAAAATATTATTTTTTTTACATTTTCTACAAAAGCTCTTTTGAAATTGTCTCCCATGTCTGTGAGTTTGTCTAATCTGCAATGATAATTAATCTTTACATATCATCCTGTACTCCAATTTATATGGTAATTTGCTTTCTGTACTATCACATTTCAATTGCTTTTATCAATTGAGGGCAATCTTAATATTTAGTCAAGTAGTATTAAGAAGAGGGAGGAGCATAGGGTGACGTACAAGAGTGGAGGAAGATGCACACAGGTGGATTATATCCTATGTAGGAGGACCAGTCTGAAGGAGATTGGAAACTGTAAAGTGGTGACTGGGGAAAGTATAGTTAAGCAGCATAGAATGGTGGTCTGTAGGATGATGTTGGTGATCAAGAAGAGGAGGAGTGTGAAAGCAGTGCCAAGGATTAAATGGTGGAAGTTAAAAAAGGGTGATTGTGAGGTGGAGTTCAGGGAAGAGTTAAGACAGGCACTGGGAGGCAATGAAGAGTTACCGAATAGCTGGGTAACTACAGCAGAGCTAGCAAGGGAGACTGCTAGGAAGGTGCTTGGTGTGACATCTGGACAGAGGAAGGAGGACAAGGAGACATGGTGGTGGAATGAGGAAGTACAGGAGAGTATACAGAGGAAGAAGCTGGTGAAGAAGTGGGATTGTCAAAGAGATGAAGAAAGTAGACATGAGTATAAGGAGATGAGGCGCATGGCAAAGAGAGAGGTGGCGAAGGCTAAGGATAATGCATATAGAGAGTTGTACGAGAGAATGGACACTAAAGAGGGAGAAAAGGACCTGTACCGATTGGCTAGACAGAGGGACAGAGCTGGGAAAGTTGTGCAGCAGGTAAGGGTGATAAAGGACAGTGAGGGAAACGTACTCACAAGTGAGGAGAGTGTGTCGAGTAGATGGAAAGAATACTTTGAAGGGCTGACGAATGAAGAGAATGAGAGAGAGAGAGAAGGTTGGATGATGTGGGGATAGTGAATCAGGAAGTGAAGCAGATTAGCAAGGAGGAAGTAAGGACAGCTATGAAGAGGATGAAGAATGGAAAGACTGTTGGCCCAGATGACATACCAGTGGAAGCATGGAGGTGCTTAGGAGAAATGGCAGTGGAATTTTTAACCAGATTGTTTAATGACATTTTGGAAAGTCAGAGGATGCCTGAGGAGTGGAGAAAAAGTGTTTTGGTACCTATCTTTAAGAATAAGGGTGATGTGCAGAGCTGCAATAACTACTGAGGGATAAAATTGATCAGTCACAGCTTGAAGTTATGGGAAAGAGTAGTGGAAGCTAGGTTAAGAAGGGAGGTGATGATTAGTGATCAGCAGTATGGTTTCATGCCAGGAAAGAGCACTACAGATGCAATATTTGCTCTGAGAGTGTTGTTGGAGAAATACAGAGATGGTCAGAAGGAGTTGCATTGTGTCTTTGTGGACGTAGAGAAAGCATATGACAGGGTACCTAGAGAGGAGTTGTGGTATTGTATGAGGAAGTCGGGAGTGGCAGAGAAGTATGTAAGAGTGATACAGGATATGTACAAGGGTAGTGTGACATTGGTGAGGACTGCAGTGGGAGTGACAGATACGTTTAAGGTGGAGGTGGGATTACATCAAGGATCAGCTTTGAACCCTTTCTTATTTGCAGTGGTGATGGACAGGTTGACAGATGAGATTAGACAGGAGGCCCCGTGGACTATGATGTTTGCAGATGACATTGTGATATGTAGTGAGAGTAGGGACCAGGTTGAGGAGACCCTGGAGAGGTGGAGATATGCTTTAGAGAGGAGAGGAATGAAGGTCAGCAGGGCTAAAACAGAATATATGTGTGTAAATAAGAAGGAGGGTAGAGGAATGGTGTGGATGCAGGGAGTAGAGCTGGTAAAGGTGGATGAGTTTAAGTACTTGGGATCAACAGTTAATAGTAATGGTGAGTGTGGAAGAGAGGTGAAGAAGAGAGTACAGGCAGGGTGGAATGGGTGGAGAAGAGTGTCAGGAGTGATTTGTGACAGACGGGTACCAATAAGAGTGAAAGGGAAGGTCTGCAAGAGGGTAGTGAGACCAGCTATGTTATATGGGTTGGAGACGGTAGCATTGACGAAAAGGCAGGAGTCAAAGCTGGATGTGGCGGAGTTAAAGATGTTAAGATTTGCACTGGGTGTGACTAGGATGGACAGGATTAGGAATCAGTATATTAGAGGGTCAACTCAGGTTGGACAGTTTGGAGACAAAGCAAGAGAGGCGAGATTGCGTTGGTTTGGACATGTGCTGAGGAGGGATGCTGGGTATATTGGGAAAAGGATGCTAAGGATGGAGCTGTCAGGTAAGAGGAATAGAGGAACGCCTAAGATAAGGTTTATGGATGTGGTGAGAGAGGACATGCAGGTGGTTGGTGTGAAAGAGCATGATGCAGAGGACAGGAAGAAATGGAAACAGATGATCCGCTGTGGCGACCCCTAACGGGAGCAGCCGAAAGAAGATGATGAGTATTACATAAGCAAAGGGACAAGAGAAAATGTATTACATATCTCCACATGAAGAGATTTGCACCTCAGCAGGCTAAAGAGCAAGGATACTGTAGATGGACCTTACAAAATAAAAGTCTTGAGGAAAAAACATAACAAAATTGACTTCAAACATCACAATCAACAATCCCATTTTCTGTCTATTTTCTACATGAAATCATGGTGTCATGTCCAGTGTTGCAATCTTTCTTGATTCACTGCCATTCTTATACCTTTTTCAATGGTCATGCCTGACTTTTGCAAGTCTTCTCTCATGCAATTCATCAATCTCTTTGCTGGTTGGCCTTGTTTCCTCTTGCCATTATCTTGTTTCTCTCAAATCGTCTTCACTAGATTGAATTCTGTTTCCCTGCATATATGTCCAGACCACTGCAATATGTTTTCTTTGACCTTATCTGCAACTGCAGCTACTTTGGCTTCTGCTCTGATGTTCTCATTTCTTCATCTGCCCCACAACATGCATCCTACCACCTATCTCAAGTACTTAATTTCCATCACCTTTAGCTTTCTCAACTGCTCTGTCATCACTGCTCTGATTTCTGAACCATGCAGTAGTATTGGTCACACCACTGTTTTGTACATTTTACTTCTCAGCTTCTTTGGCATTCTTCTGCCACACACTACACCTAACAATATGAGTCAGTTTGCTACAGTCCCTATGTTCTAGCTTTGACCTATAAATTCAGACTTCCCTTCCCCTCAGCCAATCCTCCCAGATACCTGAAGCTGTAAACCTGTTCCACTGTTTTCACTTATACCTTAATTTTCAGCTTCTTCTGATTTTCCCCATTTGCTGCCATGACAACAGTCTTCTCTGTACTGAGTTTCATCCCATTTGCCTTCAGTTTTGCATTCCGTTCTGCTATCGTTAGTTCTTGTTCAGAGTCTACCTGTAATGCCTCATCATCTGTATACAGCAGCTGTGTTGATCTGCTTCCTCAACCTGTGTGTTAATGTAGTCTATCATTACTATGAACAGTAGTGGGCTCAAAGATTAATCTTGATGCACATCCACTCAACCTGGAAAGTTCTTTCACAGTCCAAACACTATACTTGTGTTATTTGGTCCTAATACAGACATATGCACTAATTCTACTGATGTTTTTGGACTTTGTATCATCATGGAACTGCCCCAAATTAGCTTTATTTGGACCTTGTCATTGTCATTTCAAAATCTAGGAAAGGCCAGTTGGACTCTCTAGCTTATCGACCATCTGTCTCCCTGTAAACATTAGGTCAGTCATGTTGCATCCTGCTCTGAATCCAAACTGCTTATCTCCCATCTAGCTTTCTAGTATTCTGCATATTTGTTTAATAAATTAGCTTCTACTGCACTTTTATGCAGTATAAAAGGAGTTTCATACCTCTGTACTGCCTACAGTTGTGAATGTCCCTTCTGTTCTTATACACTGGCAATTGCTTATTTTCCAGTCATCTAGAATATACTTTTCCTACCATACTGCTATGATTCTCCTTGTTGCCATGTCTCCCCTAACTCACCCATCATCTTTTTTTAACACCTTTATTAAACTATCACTTAAGACATAGGCAAACATATATTAACAGAAAAGAAAGCAAACTATTTTAATGTAACAATATTGGACATTTATGGGTAGATTACAGAAATGAAAATAAGAGGAAAAAGAAGGAGAAGAAAATGAACAAAGAGAAGAAATTGGAGTAGTAGAAATAGAAGAAAAAATAGTGTTTTTGTCTTATCTAAAGAGGACATAAAAGAAAGTCTTGAATTAAGTGATGAAGAAGACATAAATTGAGAGGTACTAAAAGTAAACTAAAAGAAAAAAAAAGAATAATATTGGTAGAAGGGTACAAGACCGAAGAAGAAGAACATTTAGAGGATAAGTACAAAAGAAAAAAGAAAGGAAATGGATAAAAAAAGAATATATACAGCTAATGATTGGGGTTGGTATAATGATTTGTTTGACTAACAGACACAAGGTACAGTGTTTGATTCTCACCTTTGGGAGGGGAATTGGTTAGGCTTAGAATAACCAATTAAGAAAGCTAGCCTAGTAATTAGCTATGAACTTATGGATCTGTGAATCTAAGGAAATGAAAAATTTAGAGTGCTTTCTGTAAATTTGAGTAGTGTAGTGATCCCCAAGGGTCAGTACTCTGCCCCTTCAAATGCAATATGCATCATATATACTTTGTAACTTTCATCAGTCCAACATTATAAAATTGCTGAATTCGTGCCTTCCCCTTAAACCTCACTCCATCTCCTGAACATTACTATGCATGTATTATTCCTACAATTTCCATTTATTTCTATGTAATTTACTCCTCCCCTCCTCCCCTTTTCTAAAGATCCTATTTTATAAAATCCAATACCTCAGATACAGTTGGTGTAGACTTAGAATTCCATTTTCTAGTAATTGCTTTTTGTGCAGCCAACAGAATTGAACTTAAAAGCCTTTAATATGTCTAGGCAATTCAGATCCTATATAGCAGTGCAAAAGAATAATTTCCTTAGTTACAGCCATTTGCTCATTCAATATTTCTGACAGAGCACCCTGTAAGAATTTTTTTTAAAAATATCAACTGGTTATATTCCCAAACACATGCTCCCAGTTACCTCTTCCTTCTCCACCACACCTCTAACATTTGCTGTCTACCTGATGAAAATTATTTGAAGTCTGCTTAGGGTATAAAAATATATATGCAAACACTTCCAAGCAATGATCCTAAATCTTCTGGACTTGGTTGTATATTTGGGAGCCATACATATATCGTCCCATTGTTTTCTTTTAAATTGCTTATCCAGTCTCTCTTCCCAATCTTTCAAAACCTCCTCTGATTGATTCTTATAGTTATCATGCAATACTTTTATATGTCTTACTAATTATCACTTTTGCAACAGCTGTGCCTATTCTAGAAACAAATAAAAACTCTACCAGCGCAGGTCTTTCACTTCAAATACCTCATCTTTTTCTTTTTCCCTGTACTCTGATATTAAGCATTGGTGGGAAAGGCAGTCTGTCATCTCCAATCCAAATGTCTTCTTGGCTTCACCTCACTATATTACCTTTCCAGCTTTAGTTATTTGCTTCCAATATCTTGGTTCCTTTGCCAGGTTTGCTCCTGTAGATTCCAGCCATCTCTTGCCTATTTTCTGAAAACCTACTTGTACTCATCCCTATTGGCAAAGTCCCTTTTCTCCATTCTCATGTTTGCTTAGTTCTTAGAATAATTTTTGCTACTTTATGAATATAATATAATTTTTTAATTTCTGCAAGTCTTTTGGGTTTCTAATACGATGACAGGAATAAACCCCATTCCTAAGTCAAAGTATGATTAAAGTTCATGAAATTAGTATTGTTTCAATCTTTGATGTAAGCCAAAAGTGCTCTTTGCAGCACCCACAATGTGCCCAGTAATGATTCCTTCTGAAATTCGTATGGAGTTACAGGTATTGGTAACCTATCTAAATACGACTGTAGATTCAGTTTTATAAGACCCGTTGCTCCTACTACTTTTGGAACTGTCTGGGTATCTTTCTTCACATTGCTCTCGTTTCGGCCTACAAATCCTAATATTTTATAAATTTGTGTCTCTGTGAGCAAGACACTGTATATAAATATAAATAATTCGATCAAAAATGAGGTAGCCTATTACCATTACAAAAGGTACAAAACAGGGTTGTCCACTTTCTCCTTTGTTATTCACATTAGTAACAGGACCACGAGCAAATTTCATACGTGCAAGCCCAAACATTCAAGGAATTCAACTAGATACTGACCTTGAGTTGAAAATTCAACTATTTGCAGATGACATTTTATTGACTTTAAAAGAAGATAATGACACACTAAAAGAACTATGGAAAGCAACAAAACAGTTTAAGAAGATTTCTGGACTATTATTTAATGAAAATAAAACCAATATGTTACTAATAAATATGAACAAAGAAGCATTAAATAAGAAATATCATAAATATCTATCCATAAATGATACAATGAAATACTTAGGAGTTAAAATTACAAATGACATAGATACAACAGTATAACTAAACGTTAAAGAAATTTTGGATAATATCATAAAACTCATACAAAAATGGAATAAGCTATTTTTTATGATGGAGGAAAGACTATATATAATTAAAATGATTATTTTCCTGAAAATTCTGTATTTTATACAAGCTTACTCACTACCTATACCTAAATCATATTTAAAACAATTTGAAGGGTTAATAACGAAGTTCTCATGGTACCCTAAAAAACATGAGTTGCCCTAAGACATCATTTTAACAAATGGGAAGAAGGTGGAATAGGCTTACCAGATATAGAAGGCTATATACAATCGCCAGCTTTAAAAACAGTTTCTCTATAGTTAAACAAAGAATATACTTCCAAATAGAAATTAGTACATGACAAAATCTGGTTAAAAACCACTCATGATGCAATAAATAAACATATGGAAATAGTACCAAATAACTTACTTTGGTTATTGAAGGAATATATGTCAACAGGGAAAAACAAATATAAATTCTAAATACACTATCAATACCATAAAGTCTTTTATGCACTTTGTAAACAAAACTCCGGATATAAAAGCATGGTCTTTTTTCATATTCCCAATAGCATATACACAAAATAATATTATAACTCAGGATTCAGGAGCAGTTAAAACACTTAGTAAGAATGGTCTCATTTACTGGCATCAGTTGATAAACTCTAATAAAGTACTAATGAATAGAGCAAATTATTAGTGAGTTCAACCTTTAAAATAATGTGGTTAACACTGTATGGATTAAGACAAACAGTTTTTAACCAACAGGCAATAATGCAGAAGTCTGTTAGGGAAAAGGTTCCTAAGTTCATAGAGCAGTTAATAACGCTGATGGAATTTCCCACAAATGGAAAAGGAATTTTATCAGTATTGTACAAATTAGTTAAAGAAACAAGAGTTCATAATAAACAAAATATATATAAATACTATGAAACAGTTAATGGTAAAATGCCAGATGATAAAGATAAAAAACTAATTCTTATATCTCCAGAACTATCTTTATCACTATATTGGTAACTTTTCACATGGCAATTTATACATAGAACTTACTTAACACAACACAAATTAGAACTAATGTATAATAAAGAAACTAGATTTTGGAGGTGTAAATCACAATCAATAGCCAATTGGGAACACGTGTTCTATGAATGACATTTACTTAAACAATATTGGGAAAGTATTAACTTTTTGTTACAGGCACTGTTCACTGATAATTTCCAACTTACAAAATCTCTAGTTTTGTTCAATACTCCTTTGCCATCTTGTGTTCCAAGGCAAAAATATGTAATTTCGTGGACTCTCCTTGCTATTGCAAGGAAAAATATTACACAGAACTGGAAAGCTGTAACTCCTCCCAATTTTAAACATTTCAAGATCATGGTTGTATCAGTCTCGCAGTTGGAATTGAAAAATCAAGGAAAGAACAGAATGACCTACTTCCTTAAGCATTGCCTGGCAGAAAGTAAATCAAGTGCTGGAAACAGAAGACTAATAAATTATAATCTTATTCAAAGATATATTCAAGAAAACAAAGTTTTTCAAGTTTAGACATCTTAAGTAAATAGTTGGTTTTGTACTGTTTGTTGTTGGAATTGTTTCTCTACTTTAAGCTCTATGTAAATATTTCTTTGATGTGTATGTATATATGTATATATATATATATATATATATATATATATATATATATATATATATATATATATGTATATATATATATATATATATATATATATGTTTATGTTTCTGAAAATCAATAAAAATGTATTCAATATAAAAAAAGAGGTAGCCATGTAACCAATATCCATGTAACAAAGCATGGCTAAACAGTTCTAGTACCCCTTTTACAAGAAATGTAATTTAAAAAGATTGAACCAAACTTTCCTCTAACTTTTCACTCTGTGTGTTATAATCTGAGCCAGAGATCCTGCAAGAAGTTCTACATTTAGACATATTTCTGTAGGACAGCAAGTGACCTGCACACTTATTTGAAAATCATTTTCCATGACGGTTCAAGTCCAATGAACTCTTTGTTGTAGCCACATTCTTTCAAAAATGTCGCAATCCTCTACTGGTTCTTGACTTTTTCTTCTCTAGAACTATAGAATCAGTGGGTGGTATCCTATAATGTACTGTTGTCCCTGTCTGGGTAAATGCAACATACTCCAAATAGCAATTGGGTGTGTATGCTCAAGTAGACAGAGTTACCGCCTCTGTATGTATGTTATGAGGAGGTATTCTTGGCTTGATCTGCAGCTTTTGTCTGATGACATTGAAGCCAAGTTGTTGGATGCCCCTCTGGATAAAACAGATCTCTTGGGGACTGCTGTTGCACGTTGTTTAAATCTCTTCCGAACAACAGCAAGGCTACGCAGGATCTTAAGCATGTTTTTGTCTCTCCAATCCCCAGTTTCCAGAGAAATTATCCTTCTAAGCCTGCATTTGTCCATAGGCAGTCATGTCAGCCCATTAAAGGCAAAAAGGGATCCATTAGGGTTTTTCCTGCTAGGTCTACTTAGATTCCTTCTGCCCAGAAGCCTTCCTTTCAGGACAAATCTGACATTTTGTCCTTCCTTCTCCTTGGCCAGGTTTCCTTGTCCATCAGGCTTTCGTTATCCCTTCCAAATTGGTAACCGATTACCTCAGACTCTGGGGTTCTGTCCATTACCTGTCTGGGCTACTCCATGATTTGGAAACTCTCTCCCTTCTTTCTCAGGCACTCATCAGCCTCCTCTGGATCAACTTCCTCATTTTTCAGAGGTCCCTCATTCCCTTCTAGACTAGGGAACCATTCATCCAGCCTCCCCCCCCCCCGCAGATCAGAGCATGTGTATCTACCTTTAAGAAGCTATTCCAGATGTAAGCAAGTGCATATAAATACTGAGCATGTGCAGGCAGCAGTGCCATTTTTGACAGAACAGCCAGAGTGTTAACATGTATGAGTGCGGTAGTCGGTCTGTTTATAAGTTTGAGTTTAAGTTACAAAGTCTCATTTCTGATGTGTTTGTGTGTAATAAAGCTGCTTGAACTGAACCCACAAATGTCTGTCTGTTTTATAGGTTCATAGGTTGGTACTAGGCTATCGGCCCTAGGGCCTATACAAGCCTAGCCATAACAATTCCCTGGATATTTCTTCCCACAATATTTACTTCCCTGGACCCCTGTCTAGCAGGGCGACTGACGTGATCCCCGGGGTGAATTTCCTATCTCCCATCCAATCATCAAGGTTCCTTTTGAAGAGGGCCAAGGACGCACTCTGCTTGACATGTATGAGCAGTCTATTCCAGAGTATGGGGAGTGTCTGGGTCAGGAACCTATCCCTCCAGCATGTTTTATTCATTGTGATGACAAGGTTTAGATCCCTGGAGCGTGTGGCTCTGAGGGATTGGGGAAGGACACATCACTGAAATAGACACATCACTGAAATGGTGCACTTTCATAGACAAAGGTTAAATTATAGTTTGCAGAATAGTGCACAGGCTACATATTTGAAGGAGTGAGTGGTTTTGTACATGAAGTACACTGGAATGTGTATCTGTATTTAATAAATGCTGGAAAAGAGCAATGGGGGGGCTTCAGAGCTGAAGAATACAGGGGATCACTTTAATAAAAGCAGTTACCCAAGTTCTAGCAGGGTTCCACACAAAATGACCAGTGCTTACTGGTGGACAATGCAGTGGTGTGGTTTTAAATACAGAGAGAAGCAACTAGTATTTGTAGTGGATGCTAAAGGCTTAAGGCATTGACTAATCAAAATATGATGCAGCTTAGGATACACGCATCTATGGATGTGGAGGGCGAACTTAACATTTTTGGGGGGAAACTGGTATGTATAACAAGTGAAAAAGAAAAAAAAGATCAAATCACCATGCTTACATAGTGCACATTGCACCTCTGCCCCACAACAGCACACATTCAAAATGTGCCAAGGATTTCAAAAAAAAAACCCAGAAAAATAAATAAATAACTCTCAGAACTCAGCAGCCAACAGCAGTTAACACTTATAAACCATATTCAATCAATCAAACATTGAACTAGACTGGCTCTCTTTTCTTGCACCACAGAAAAAAGAAAAGAGGATTAACAGCGATATTACTTAAAAAGCTGAAATACAATAGAGCTATTAACTGGAATTTGTCAAATAAGGGTTTTAAAAGAGCGTTAAAATACTCAAGTCTTGTTGTCATATGGTGTGAATGAAGACAGTGACAAAACAAAAAACAAACTGATAAAACAAGTAACCCTTGTACTCCTTTAGCTTGTCCAATCAGGTTTACAGTTCTGTTTTGTCCAAAATGTATGTATGTATGTATGTGTGTTATACACACATACACCACTGTTTGCCACAGATGCAGTCCTTGGTGCAAGCTGGACTGGTTCCAGTCAAACCAATAAATATCTCAAGGTGGCACATCATAGACTCTGCTAAAGTGTTCTAACAGCCCACTAACACCAACTGTACACAGACAATGGAGATTAGTGGTGTGGGAGAGGGGGGTCCTGGAATCACATGCAGTGCAACTGCCACAACCCTCTCACCTCCCTTAGGTAAGTGAAGTAAAGCCAGATGTCACTGGAGTTCCACAACAAAGTAGCAGCAATAACTATCCATCTTTGTGTACTGCTGTAAAGATCCCTGGGATTATTAGAGACAGCACCAAGAACACAGAGAGAATAAATGAGCCTAACATGTGCATAGACTAACAAAAGGGAAGATGAGGAGGATCCAAGAAAAATTAGCACATAGGAGTAAACAAAGTTCAAGAAATTTTCAAGCTAAAAAAATTGGAATAAAAGTTGGATGTCACAGGTTTCTTAATGATTCAGTGGGATCAAAGCAGTGACTGAACTTACTAATATATGTGACAGCCATAAGGCCATCCTTCTTCTAAGGCCAGGGAGAGTGGAAGCTGTCAGATACACTATAACTAGGTGGGCAATTCAATTATCTGAAGTCAAAAGTCTCAGTTTCTATACTTACTTACACAATTGATCTGCACCTACAAATAGGTTAAGAACACTAACGACTATTCCAAGCCATCTCACAGAACTCAGTTTGTTTACTTGTTTGAAAGTTATTTCTAAATAATTTTGATGAAGTACAGGGATGAAGCCCTGACTACAACCCAGGTGAAAAGCGTATGATTAGTGCCCCTTGGGTGCTGGCTGAATACTGGCATAGGAAAGAGAGGAATGACATTTTGCCTCCTTGCTTCTCTAAGTGGAAACTTGGGGAAGCATGCCATCATAGGCTGGCCGTTTCTAGTCTTGCAGGAAACTGGGATTACCATACAGCTGCCAGACTGTGCAAACAAATAAGATGCAGGGTAGTGGTGTGGGGGTGCTGTTGTCCAAAGGCCCAGGGTGGAGATTCTCCCAAAGACCACAGTTCACTGCAGGCATGGCCTACTGGAAGCAAGAGTGACATGTTTGAGGGTAGGGTAACAATATAATCGCAGACTCTTGACGTGCCAGGAACTAGCTCACCTCCTGGAACCCACATCACCAGTTAGGAGGGAGGAGGTGACCTTGAACAGGAGAGCAAAAAAATTAACAATGGATTAAGAAGGGGACAAAGATAACAGAGGCTTATCAGGGTGCTGTGTTACGGCGGCCACAGGCCAACATGCCTGTGATTAAAAAGAATCATTTTTCTAACTCTGGAGTCAATATTGCCTACTGTGTCAAATTTATTCCATGCTTATTTCCATTTCCCGATGAGGGGCATGCCCCTACATTGTACCACATAATTTTCCTTGGGCTTTATTCTCTCTTTGAGAAGTGCTCATTTTCAAATACTTTAACACTTAACTATCAACTTCACCCACTGTATCCAGAGGTGTGTGCACCCCAGAATAGTAATGCACCCCTCCTGTTCTCAGCTTTTATAAAAGACAGACCAATCCTATGGTATTCCTTGTAAGTCAGTCAGTATACTGACAGTACCATCACACTTTGTTGTACTCCAATCAGTGGTTTTAATACTGTTGAAAAATGGTTCTTGGGGAGCATTGTACCTTAACACAAAAAAAAGCAGACCGCATGTTCTTGATGATAAAGTTTTCAACCAAACTTCATTTGAGCTTCTATATAAAATTCCTGGCTTACTCAACACAACCTGGTTGGCACTCCAAAACTGTCTGGACTCAGATGCACCTGCTCTAATGTAAAGCTCAACACCGAAAATATGAATCAAGATCACCCAGGGCACATCATTTCAAGCATTTCTGGAGACTAAAATACAAAGCAGCTATTAATTGGAATTTGTCAAATAAGGGTTTTAAAAGAGCTTTAAAAATACTCAATCTTGTTGCCATACAGTGTGAATGAAGACAGCTTATCCAAATCTGAATGTATCCTGACCAGACGAGCGACATGGTGTCAAAACAAGGATTAGAAGAACAACTTCTTTGAGCCATGAGGTGCAGAGTTGAAGGCGAAGGCAGACTAAACAGGTTGAGTGAAACGCAGCTCAGACAAACAAAAAATTGCCAGAAATGAGGCAAAGGTAAAGAAATCTGCACAAATGATTTATTTGGCAAAGAAAATGAAATGGCGCATTTACAAGGCGCAAAATGCATTATTAATCAAACGAGTAGCATAAAAACATATTATTAAGCAAATATAAAGCATAAACTGCATTATTTAAATGAAATGTTCAAAACCATGATATTTGATAAAACTAGCAAAACTATTCATACGGGGCTCAGAATTACCTTTGGTTTGCATAACGAGCATGTTTAAAGTAAAACGGGCACAAGAAAAGTATGAGTATGATAAGAGATTAAAAGGGATAACGAGTACAATAAAATGGCAAATTAAGCTTAAAGAGCAAGGAGACTGCATGTTTTTGTTTTAGTAAAAGACCGTATTTGGGCGCAAACTACTATTTCACATTGACTGAAGCCATTCAAAGCATAACTAGAGTTGTTCGAAGTATCTCATGGTGGGCAAAGTGTTTGCAGAGTGTTTGCTTTATTACGGTGCAATTATTTCAAAGGGTTTGCTGGTTGCAAAGTACAGTTATGTTGCAAAGTGCAGTCAAAGTACAGCCAGTTCGAAAAGTTTCTTGGGCTGTGTGCATTTATTCATAGAAAGCCGCCATTTCAAAGTGTTTCTTACACTGTGCAGAGTTATTTTGCAAAGTACAGACATTTTGAAAGGTTCTTGTGCTGTGTACATTTTACGTTCAAAGTGCATTCATCTCAAACTGTTTCTTACTCTGAGCTTTTTCCATTGCGTACAGTTTATTCACAAAGTACAATCATTTCAAAATATTTCTTACACTGATAAGGAGTGGTTTTATAAAGTACAGTGATTTTAAAGTGTTATTGTGCTATGGAGATTTATTTGGCAAAGTGCAGTTATTTCAAAGAGTTTGTTGTGCTACTGGGCATAATTACAAGTACTGGCATAAAGTTCTGGCATATATATATTTGTGTGTGTATGTTCGTACATGATTTCAAGCACCTTCACTACTGTGTGTTATGGCAGAGGCATTTCGAGATCAGGTCCACTTGTGTTTGAGTAGGAATATGATAGTTTCATACAAGCAGCTTTCTCTGACAAAAATGCACATACAAGGGCATTCATTTTGCTTAACTTAGCTAGGTCAGAAGCTATTAAAGAGAGTGTTCATTTGTGTATGCACCAGAAGTATACGCAGAAGAGGGGGAAATCATCATAGGTAGGTACTAGGCTATCAGCCCTAGGGCCTATACAAGCCTAGCCAAAAAGGTACCCTGACTTTCGCCACCCAAGAAAATTATTTTCCTGTGCCCCTGTCGAGCAGAGCCACAGAGGTGATCCCCGGGGTGAATTTCCTATTTCCCATCCACTTATCAAGATTTTTCTTGAAGAGTGCTAATGAGGAGCTTTGTTTGATATAGATAGGTAGTTTGTTCCAGAGTATGGGAAGTCTCTGGGGACAGGAATCTATCACTCCAGCATGTTCTGTTTATTGTGGTGACAAGGTTTAGGTCCCCAGAGTGTGTAGCTTGAAGGGATTGGGATTTATTTAAGTGGAGCATGTCCAACAGCTCTGGGTTTGACATAGCTTTGTATGTTAGACAGAGATCGCCTCTGAGTAGGCGATATGCGACAGAGTAAAGCTGGAGTTTTTTGAGACGGTCTGCATAGGGCATGTGTTTGAGGCCAGTAATCCTCTTTATGAGGTATTTCTGCAGCCTTTCTAGTTGTTGTAGATGTATTGTGAGGTACATACCAAAAGGGGAGTTGTACTCTATAATGGGTCTAATGAGTGATGAGTAGAGGGGAACAATGACCTCTTTTTTCCTGGATGAGAAACCTTTTGTGATGAGGTGTGCCATGTAGAAGGATTTCCTGACTACTGTGGCAATGTGATTATCAAAGGAGAGACTACTGTCCACCTGTGTCCCAAGGTCTCATCACACTTTCGGTGTTAAGTAGACTACCACCTATGTGGTAGCTCATGGGTACAGAGTTTTTACCAAAGGGGATGACAATGTACTTTTTGGCATTGAGCTTGAGGCCATGGCTTTGACACCAGGCATCTGTCACAGTGAGGCCCTTTTGAAGGATGCCCACATCGTTAGGAGTTTCAATTATGGCTCCTAGTTTGCAGTAATCTGCGAACTTCATTAGCCAAAGACCTTCTGCGTTAGCCTGTACTTCAGAAAAGTAGATACTAAACAGGAGAGGACCCAGCACTGAACCCTGTGGTACTCCACTTGTCACTGGTCTGAAGTTGGATTTGGAGTCTGCTACTTTCACAGTGTGGGTTCTGTCAGTGAGCCAGTTAGCAACCCATTTTATGACATAGGGATTTATACCTAGTTTAGTGAGTTTATCTATAATTCCAGAGTGGGGGATGGTGTCAAAAGCCCTGGCAAGATCTATATAGGCTGTGTGAACCACCGTACCCTCATCTACAGCTTTGGTGACTGCTTCAAAGAAGTCAATCAGGTTTAGGAAACATGATCTACCTTTTACAAACCTGAACAGGGTGGGGTCCAGAGTTTGGAGATTACCAATGTCTTTGTTTATAAGTTCCATTATGGTACGTTCCAAGGCCTTGCAGAATGCAGCCTGGGATGTTGAGGTCTACTTCACGTTATTGAATTTTGAAAATGTCGAACGGCAATAATATCGTAAATACCGTACATTGAGAGTGTTGTTGCGGGATCGTGGTACAGTGAGAATCAGGAAATTTGCTCTTTCCTCACTGTAGTGCGATCTTGGAGTTGGTATATATAATTAGTGGGGGGGTGTGGGGGCACAGCCCCCCACAAGAACAGTTTAGATGCATGGCATTTATGATCATATTGTCGTTTGATGTTTTAATCTTTCGACAACATGATATAGGCGCAGGATTTTGTCAGGTCCCATGGATGCTGTGTTCTTGGCTTTGGAGAGTGTGTTTTTTTTACCTGTGCAGCCGTGATTACAGGAACTTTGCATTCTTCTGGTATAGAGATAGGCCCTTTAGGGGTGGGGGGGGGTAAAATTAGCACTGAACCTATCTGCCAGGATGTTGGCAATATCAGCTGGTTCTGTATATTTACTGCCATTGTGCTGTAACTCAGAGCAGATCTGAGTGTTGCCATTGTGATTCTTGACATAGGTATAGAATGCTTTGTGGTTGTCTTTAGAATCAGTGTCGATTTTGTTTTCATAACTAGCTTTGGAGGATTTTATGAGGGATCTCAGCTTCTTACTGAGGCTGATCAGGGAGTTCTTCCAGTCATGGGATTTTACTCTTTTTTTGCAACAGTTTCTTTCTTCTGTTGTAGAGTTTGTTTATGGCAGGGGACCACCAGATTGGCTTCCTTTTTTTGGAGGATAGCATCTTGGTTCTGTTAGGGATAGCACGATCCATGCACTCGTGTAAGTGCTTATAAAGTGCACGTGTGTAGAATTCAGCAGTCGTGCCTCTATTGTCCGTCTGCATGGGTGTCATGAAGTTTGCCACTTCTGTCTTAAGAAGCATGAAGTTGGTTTGGAGAAATTTTTTACGGTGGTTTCCCTAATGGGGGGTGGGGGAGGGATGTGGATGTCTTGTTTGATTAGCTTGTGGTAGGATCTGACCAACGAGGAACTGACTTCTGGTGTAGAACACCAATCACCCATGTTGGTAATGACCAGGTCTAGGATATTGCTGCTCCTGGTGGGGCTGTGGATAAGTTGATCCAAGGCATTGGAATTTATGAATTCCAGAAAACATTGAGCAAAAGAGTTGGTACATGAGTAGTTTTCCCAGTTAATGGTGGGGTAGTTGAAATCGACCATTATTGGGGTGTTGGGTTGTACCCTAATTTTTTCCAGTGTATCAAGAAATGAGGAGTGGGAATCCTGGGGCATGGTGGGTGATCCTTAGCAAGTTACAATTTAGATTGTGGTCTTGCCCAGAGTTAGTTGCACTTAGATAATCCCAGATGCATTATGCTGCGCAACTAGCCTGGAGCTGTGGATATCCTTAATGAATATGGACACGCCTCCACCTTTAGTGTTTCGGTCCAGGTTAGGTGGCTGAAAGGTGCGGTATGAATTATAGCTTGGTAATGCAGGGGTGCTCTCTGGAGCCTTGAACCAGGTCTCTGTCACTGCACAGATGTTGATGTTCTCCATTTTAAGGAGTGCCTCGAGTGAATGCATTTGGAGGTTTAGACTACTAGCATTGAGTAGCATTACTCTCAGATTTTCCTTGCTTGTACCTGTTACAGTGGTGAATTTGTCATTTGAACCTTGCCTAAAAAAGGCACTATAAGGGTGGCAAGAGCCTTAGCCAAGGGTGACAGGTGCAGGCCACCTCTGGCAAAGCATTGTGGTCTGTCGATCATGTCATCCCAGGCAGACAGATACTGGATCCCCTTAGCATGACACCAGAAGCTTAGCCAATTGCTGAAGTCAATCATTTTGTCCTTGTATACTGTGGTATCCTTCTGGGTGATGGCAGAATGCTACTCAGGACTAGGGTCATACCTGCCTATGCTACAAGATCGGAGAGCTCCTCCATGTCTCTTTTCAAGATATTGTGATACCAGCTGAATCCAGGGAAAACCCTGAGTGCTTAAAACATAAATTTAGAGAAATGTGCACCCCCCCAGACAAATGTTACATTAGAGAGGCACTTATTTTATACAACAGACCATAAGCCAGGTGAAACTTTTGCAGCTTATATCACTGGTTTCAGAAACAAAGCTAAAACGTGCAGATTTTGTGACTTGAAAGCTGAGTTAATAAAGGACACGCTTGTGTGTGGTGTTAATACTGCTGTAGTGAGAAAGAGTTTGCTTCGTGACAGTGATTTAACATTAAGCAAAGCCATAGAGATTTGTCAAATCCAGGAGCTCACAGAAAGGCACACAAATATGCTTGCAAGTGATAAGAGCATGGTTTCAACAGCCTCTAGAGCAAATGTAGACAGGATGCAACACGTGGCAAGCAGAAACAGGCCTAAGGACATGACAGCAGCAACCCCTGTGGTTTTGACAGGGAAAACCCACGGCTTTCTAGCAAGTTCCAAGATGAGCTTAGTAAAAAAGGCATGCTCAGCACAGTATAAGAGTGAGTCAGTAAAACCCAAGTCAAGTCTTATTGTTAACTGTTGTAATTGTGGTGCCAACCATGACTTTAAAAGACAGAAGTGCTTAGCATTTGGTCAGCAATACCACAAGTGCAAAAAATGGAACCATTTTCAAAAGTTTTGTAAATTAAGCAAGCCTCATTCAGTTATTAAGAAAGGTCACTCAAAAAACAAGTTGATCATGTAGAGACCTGCAACCCTACTTTTTATTTAGATGGTGTATCAGTGGTCAGTGAAAAGGTTAATGCAGTAGATTTGTTGGCAAAGAACAAAATATTTTGTACTGTCCTGATCAATGGTAAACCCACAGAGCTCAAAGGAGACTGGTTCAAAGTGTAATGTCATGTCAGCAGAAACATTTGCTAAAGTGAGGGCTGGTGAGCAACTTAATTTGGGCAATTGTGCGAAGATTGTTGCTTATGTAGGTGATGAGATTCAAACCAAAGGCTCTGTAATGGTTTCATGCTGTTCAGCTGGGAACAGTTACAGCTTGCAATTTTATGTAGTCAGAAGACCTGTGCAGTCATTATTAGGTCTCAGAGACAGTTTGAGAATGAAACTGTCCTTTTTGCCAAAGAAGTACATCATGTAAGCACATATCCCAGTTCCAGCTTTACTGATGCTATTTTATCAGAGTATGCTGAAGTTTTCAATGGCAAGTTAGGCAAAGTTCCAGTTGTGTACTCTATAAATTAGACCCAGAAGTCAGGCCAGTGGTCAAACTGGCAAGGAGACTTCCAATAGCTATGCAGGAAAAAGGTCAAGATCCAGTTAGACAAAATGGTGCAGCAAGGTGTGATTTGTCCAGTCACAGAACCAACCGAGTGGGTGTCTTCCACTGTAGCTGCTCATAAGTAAAATTCAGATGAAATCAGAATATGCATTGACCCAAGAGACTTGAACAAAGAATTAAAAAGACCTCATCATCCTATGCTTACAGGCAAGGAGATTGCCAAATGCCACAGTTTTTTTCTGTCTTAAATGCAAACAGTTCATTTTGGCAAGTGATGCTAGATTACAAATCTTCACTACTGACTACATGCAGTACCTGATTTGGTAGATGCAGATTGCTCAGGATGCCTTTTGGAATAAATACTGCCAGTGAAGTCTTTCAGCATGCAATGGAGCAAATTTTTTCAGGCTACCCGTGTGCAATAATTGTTGATGATTTACTGATTGGAGGCAATGGTAAAGCAGAGCATGACAGAAACCTCTGGAAAGTTCTGGAGAGAGCGTGTGAAGTGAATTTAGAACTCAAACCTCTGAAGTGCAAATTCAGACTACCAGACATTACTTATATAGGTCATTTATTTACCAATACAGGCTTACGATGAGATCCTTCCAAGCAAGCAACCATTCTTGAGATGCCAGCTCCAAACAATGTCCAAGCCTTGCAGTGTTTTCTTGGTATGGTTAACTATTTGGGCAAATTTATCCCTGATTTTAGTGAGTTAAACACGTTTGAGAGAGCTGACATGCAAAAATGTTGCATGGTCATGGTTAGAACAACACCAGAGATCATTTGATGACCTCAAACAGCAAATTGCTAACCCACCTACATTAAGATACTATGATGTTCACAAACCAGTAGTTCTTTACTGTGATACTTCAAATTTGGTCTTGGTGCAGTTATTCTTTAAGAGGGCAGACCTATTGCCTATGGATCTAGAACTCTTACCGAGATTGAGATGCAGTATGCTCAAATTGAGAAGGAACTTTTGGCAATTGTGTTCACATGTTCAAAGTTCCATGATTATATTTATGGTCGAGCTATCCAGATAGAAACTGACCATCAACTCCTAGTCACTAGTTTGAAGAAACCTATGCATTCCGCTCCAGCAAGACTACAAATGATGCTCAAATTGCATTGACCATTTTGAAATTGCACTTTTGCACAGGGTAAACTTCTTTATCTAGCTGATACCTTATCCAGACAGCCCAGAAATACAATGGAACATGTTGATGAAGAGAATTTTGACTTTGATGTCATGGAACTGTGTATTTTACCATGAGACTTGAATTGAGAAATCATACAAAGACTGATTCAATTTTGCAAAAGCTCAACCACTTCATCAATGTAAGATGGTCATCAAAGCAATCCTGTGTACCACCAATTACAACCTTACTTTCCATACAGAGATGAAATGCTAATGGAAGATGGTATCATTTTCAAGGCCCAAAAGTTATTTTTCCTACTTCCTTACAATGTGAATACATTCAGATTTTACATCGTGGCCACCCAGATTCTGATTCTACCAAAATAAGGGCAAGAGAACTAACATTTTGGTCTTCTCTAGCAAAAGACATTGATAAAGTGCTTTCTTCTTGTTCAGTGTGCAACAGTACTAAGCCACATTTGCAAAAAGAGCCACTCCTGCTAAGCCAAATTCTAGAACTAGCTTGGTCAACAGTAGCAACTGATATATTTGAGTGGAACAGTCAACATTACTTAGTGTTGGTAGACTCTTATTCAAACTGGTTTGAGATTGAGTTGCTACCTAACCTAACGTCTAGTGCTGTTATTAATAAGATGAAACACAATTTCTCAGTCCATGGTACGCTACAAAAAGTTATTTCTGGCAATGGTTCTCAGTTTATCAGTCAATTGTTTCAGAGATTTCCTGTGATTCTGAACTCTGTAGTCACTGTGCTGAGTTATTAAATATTGTCTTGTTCTTTTATTATTTATAATTAAATATATTTAAACCTTTTAATTGTGGCTGGTTTGTTTAGAGATATTTAAGTTCTTAGAGTACTTGCATATGTATTTGGTGACACTGTATAGGCCACTCCAATAGCCTTTCTGTTGGTCACACTTACCACTTGGATAATAGTAGAGCTGGTTGGTGGCAGTGATAACTACCTTTTAGTCTGGGCAGAAGGGAGCATAGCTAGTAAACCTGTGCCAGCCTTTCCCAGGAGTGTGTGTGTGTGTGTGTGTGTGTGTGTGTGTGTGTGTGTGTTTGTATATAAATCATATCTCAAAGTGTGCGTGTCAGCTACTTGGGCAGGGACACAAAGCACTGGTTGGACAGAGAGGGTGCTGGAGGTTTTGGCTTGACTGCTCAGCTGAGACCTTAACCCTATAGCTGTGCCAGTGGGGAGTCTTACTAGGGATCTGGAGAGAGAGAGGGAGAAGCCAGCCCCAGACTGACTGTGATCTCTGTGTGCTCTTAAGGGACATTGTACTTTACTGTGTGTGTACTTGTCATCCTCCCAATGTGCATGTCCCTCACTGGTGGTAGTGTTGAGGACTGAGGCTCTTTGATTACTGGGCCAGTGCAGGGGTGTCATGTGAGACTTATTAATACGGACACCAACCACAATACCCGATATACTGAAGCCTCTTTTTTCATTTAATCCTGCTGCTCTGAGCAGTTACTGCCAGCATTACTATTATGCAATATGATGGCGATAGTGAGTCACTTCCAAAGTTAAGAAGTGCAATATGGTAACTAAACAGCTGCTATTCACTAGTCTCTATTTATTCTCTATCTTAAGAGTGTAGGGGGTTGTTGGTGGGTGTTTATTTATTATTTATCTCTGGATAATGGGTATTCAATGTGTTCATGTATTGTGAACTACCTCTTGCATGTCATATGTTATTTTCTTTCTTATGTTATTTGCACTGCATTTCTCTTGTGAGCCGACATTTGTAATTTCATTTAGGCTGCACTTGTGTGGTCCTAAATGACAATAAAGTGTCTTTGAATTTTTGAATCTTTAAAGAGTGGAACTTTCTCCATGTTACTAGCAGTCCTGAATATCCTCAGTCAAACGGCCTTGCTGAGTGTGCAGTACAGAGTACAAAGCAATTACTGGACAGGTCAAAGCTTGACAATACCGATATCTTCTTGAATTTACTCAGTCTCAGAAATATACCCCACAACAACCTCCTAGGCTCGCCTGCTCAGAGACTTCTATCTAGGCAAACCAGAACAACCTTACCTATCAGTTCTAGTTTTGGTGCCTAATTCTAACAAACAAAGCAATTAAAGCCCAACTTTTTAAAAAGCGTTCTACTCAGAAGTTCAGCTATGATAAAATGAGCAGATTTTTTCATTCATTAAAAGAAGGAGAGACAGTGAGGATGCAAATGGCAAAAGGCTTTGATCAAATTGGTCAAGTGAGAGGTGCATGTACCAAGCTGAGATCCTGCTTAGTGGAATCTGAGGGTATAGAGTACAGGAGAAACCGTAGACATCATCTTCCTGCATCAGAAACGATATTGCAGCATCGTACCTGTGATACAGACTCTAGATCTCAGAGCAACCCAGACAATGTTCGTACTGAAGAACGTCTCAGTATCCATTTCCATTCCTGATGATGTCCCAGATGTCCCCAAAGTTGAACATTCCTTGAAGACAGTCCCCGTTGCTAGATCCAAGTCTGACTTTTATGTTACATGGTCAGGTCGTATTTTGACACCTAGTATAAAATACACAGCAACTTGGACATAATTTATATTTGTCTGATTTTGTATAATTGCATGTCGAAGTATTAGTTTTGTATAGCTGCATGTCAAAAGATCATTTCTGTCAATTGCATGTCATTGAATACTGTCATTTCATATATGGCTTATTTCTCAGAGAGGATGTAGATCAGAGTGCGTGTTTGTACCTTTAAGAAGCATTTCCAGATGCAAGCATGTGCATATAAATACTGAGCATGTGCAGGCAGCAGTGCCATTTTGACAGAACAGCCAGAGTGATAACATGTATGAGTGCGGTAGTCAGTCTGTTTATAAGTTTGAGTTTAAGATACAAAGCCTCATTTGTGATGTGTTTGTGTGTAATAAAGCTGCTTGAACTGAACCCATGAATGTTTGTCTGTTTTATCCTGACCAGATGAGCGACACCTCCCTTCCAACTGGGAAAGGGACCTTTACTCCAGGATGTTCTTAGTTTCTTGAAAGGAGGGCACTTGGAGACCTATTCTGGATCTCTCTTTCTCTTCTCAATACCTTTCTCAAGGTGCCTTCTTTCCAGATGATGTCTCTAGAGACATTGTTTCCTCTGTTGCTCCCTCAGGCTTTTTTGGTCTCTCTGGATCTCAAAGATGCCTATCTCAATATTCATATTCAACCTCTACTCAGGAAATATTATGTTTCTATGTTTTTTTCTCTCATTTTTAGTTTTCTGCTTTGCCATCTGGCCTCTCTACTGCCCAAAGGGTATTCACCATAGCCTCACTTCTGTGATTGCTTTTTGCAGGCTGCAAGGCATTCAGATTTTTCCCTATCTGGATGACCTGTTGATTCTGCCTTCTTCTCCCAGCAGCTTCTTATAGGCCCTCCATTTCACCACTCTTCTCCTACTGAGCTTGACGTTCAGTATCCACCTCAAAAAAACCTGTCCTCACACCCTTTTAAGATCACATGTTTCTTGGGTGCAGGATTCAGAACATTCAAATGCTGGCTTCTCTTCCAGCTCTAAAAACCCTGTCCTTGACAGTTTTCATCCAGTCTCTTCTTTTCCACCCTCTATCTCAATCAGGGAATTTCTTCATTCTCTGTTGTTCATGGCTTCCATCATTCCCATGCTTCTTCCCATCAGACCTCATATAAGAAAGCTTCAATGGTACTTCAAGTCGGTTTAGCTTCAACACTGCCATCCTCTGGAATTCTGTGCACTTCTCCTTCCTTGTCTCAAGCTCAAACTATAGAGGTGTATTCAGCAGCTTGCTCTCAGTCTAGGTCTGCCTTGTCAGTCTCTGGTTCCTTCTCAAGAGTTGTTCACAAATGCCTCAGACCTACTATGGGGAGCTTCTTGCGGCCATATGAAAGCTCAGGGTCTCTGATCCCCTCACCAGACGTCAGACCATATCAACACTTTTCACACCATATTTCTTCCTGGTCCTCTGAAGGTTTTCACAGACAACACCACCGTGATGTGGTATGTCAACAAACAGAGGGGCACAAGGTCTTATCTTCTTTGCAGATTAGCTCTTCAGGCCTAGGATCTGGCTATCAGGTAACTCGGTGGGTATTTCTCAAGTAGATCTTTTTGCCTTCCCTCTCAGCAGACAACTTCCTTTTTTCTGTTTAAGAGCACCAGGTCCCCTGGCTTAGAAGGCGGTTATCATATCTCTTCTATATGGGAGGAGAGTGTTTCTGTATGCTTTTATTCCACCTCCTCTGGTGTCAAGGGTCCTGCACAAGATTCTGCAAGACTCCCCAAAAATCTTGTTAGTGACTCCCTCTTGGCCCAGACAGCACTAGTTCCCCCTCTTGTTTCCTCTGGCCAAGGGCAATCACAAGTGACCTCACCAGGTGGATCTACTCTCACAAGACAAAGGATCTCTTATCCATCCTCACTTGTCACTCTTCAAGTGACTTTGTGAGTGATAGGGTTTTAGTCCCCTTTAGGCAGCTTTTTTTTCTAATGATGTGCTTTGGGTTTTGTAGAAGGCCAGAAAATCCACTACACCAGAAAATATGTGTCCAAATGGAAGAGATTTTCTGTTTGTTGCCTCTCTCATCACCAGGATACCTTTCTAGTGTGGGTCCCTTTGGTTCTCTCTTATCTGTGTGAAATTGCTCCAGGCTGGCTTGGACTATTCTTCAGTCAAGACCCATTTGTCAGCAATTTCTTCGTGTCTGCCCTTGAATCCTCCTTTGGCTGCTCATTTTGAGGTCATATGATTCCTTAACAGTGTCCTACATATCAGGCCCCCATAAAAGCCTATTCCTCCATCTTGGGACCTTAATTTTGTTTTAAAAAATTGATTTGGGTTCCCTTTGAGGTTCCCTGCAACATTGCACTTGGAAGACTGTCTTTGTGTCTCTTACTTCAACCAAAGTATCTCAGAGCTCCAAGCCCTTATGACTATTCCTCTTTTCAGTCTTTCATAAGGACATGGTGTCTCTTCAGACCAATCCTTCTTTTATGCCCAAGGCAATAAATGAGTTATCCCTTAATCAATCAATTCAACTTTGTTACTTTTTTCTTTCCCTGCACAAATAGCTTGGGTATTATTTAGATAAAACTAAGGCCTTTCACACATCTGAGCAGCTTTTTGTTTCTTTTCATTCCTGGACATTGTGTTTAGCTGTGCTCAAGCAAGCCATCTCCCCCTGTGTTTCTAAGGCCATTTTCTTTTGTTATTCTTTGCATGAAAAATGTCTTTCTACCTCTGAAAAGCACATTCTACCAGGATGATTGCCCCTTTAGGCACTTCCTCCAAGTGACTGGTACTTGGTCTTCTATTCTTAGTTTTACTAAACATTATAAGTTGGATGTTGTTTCCAGGGCCACTGTAGGTTTTGCTAAGGCCATCCTGCATGGGTTTGTTGAGGCCTCCCAGTCAGCTTCCTAAACTTTTGTACTTTCTCTTCTGTTATAAATATTGCATCAAAGCTATGGAAGGACATAGAACAGCTGTGTAAAATGTTACCATAACTGTAGATGTTCTTCTCTTCGCTGTTCAGTATTAGGTCCCTCCCTCCTTCTCCTTTTTTTTTTTTTTTTTAGTTTTTCTCTTTGGTTGCCCTCCTGGCCGAGGGGCTTCCTCTCCATTTTCTATCTACATTTTTCCTTCAGGATGTGCATGTGTCTCTTTGTCCTTAGGAGAATGCCCTCTCTCCTAGGGCAATTCAGTTCTTGGTAATTACATCTGTACATCACCTTTATGCCTTAAGTCTTGTGTGGGGAGCATACACATGGCACATATAAAATCCAAAGGCTTTGGTACACTGGCCGGATGTTGGGCTATCCTGGCAGGAGATAGTTTCTGTTAAGAATACTGCAACAGTGAAAAGAAGAGCATCTAGTGTTATGGAAAGATTTTGCACAACTGTACTCTACTGAGACATGGTTCAAAGCAGCAGAATACCCCAGCAGCACAAGGTTTCAGTGCCTTCCACACATTTAGACCAGTAGCTGCACAGCCAATGGCTAAAGGTGGAGCTATCTCTATATATCTCAATAACAAGCATATGTCTTGCGTGGTCAAACAAGATGACATGCTGTGTTCCTTCACGTGCAGATAGACAAAATCCATTACCATATCGTAGGCAGCTATAGGTAACCAGCCATGTCCCAAGAAGCTCAATGTATACAGTAATAAAAAGCACTAGTCAACTGTAAAGGAATGGCTCCAAGTAAAATAAAGTCCAGAAAAGAAGAAAAGTGAGCCAGACCACCACGGCTGGAAGGAATACAGGTCCAAAATGTGTAGAAAATCACTTTATTGTGAACATACTTCACCTGGCATTAACAAAACTGTCTCCCTTAAACCCTTTCTTAAAACTAGGAGCTTGAAACATTAAGTAATATATATTTATTTGTCTCCTGTTTTTATTAAGGTTTTTTCAGTTTTATAGTTTTTATATGCTGATTCATACTTATTAATATGTTGATTGAATTATTGTTTTATTGCTTGATTGATTTGTATTTATAAGCAAGCGCACTTTTTGCATTTTCTGTAGTCTGATGAAGTGGTTGTTGGAACCGTGAAAGCACTTACTTCTTCATTCTTTGTGCTGAACCGGTAGTTAATAGTGTCACATTCACTGAGCCTGCCGATATAGTGAACCTGTTAGTGGGCAAACTTAGTTACCTCCTCTCACCACCAACCATCCCCCAAAATACCCTCAAACATAATCTGTTCAACTATAACTAGGGAGCATGTACTGGCTGCGCACTCTAAAGTCAAGAACACAAGCTCATTGGGTCCCAATAACATCCCATGATTCCTCCTGAGCAATTTAAAATATGACTTATCGAGTCATTATTTAACTATAGTCTTAAAACGGACTTTGTGCTATGTGAATAGAGGACTGAAATGGCCACACCCCCTTCATAAGAGAGGATCTTCTACTGATCCTGGAGACTACAGACCCATTAGTCTGACTATTTTTATTTGAAAAGCCATGGAAAGAATTATCATGGAAATTATCAACAAGGATACAAGAAAACTCCAAACATTAGATCCATCCCAGTTTGGCTTTGTCACAGGAAGGTCATGCTTACTGAATCTGGTGGACTTAAGGCAACAAATGGGGGGGGGTGGGTGCATACTGCCTACTTAGATGGCTAAAGCATTTGATACACTAGCCCACTCACGCATTGTGAACAAACTTATATAACTAGGTATAAGCCCCTTTATAGGATGCTGGATAGCTAGCAGCTCACTGATATGACCCAGTAGGTTAGAATTGGTAAGGCCACCTCCACAAAGAGGCCAGTTACCAGTGGAGTCCCCCAGGGCTCTCTGCTAAGCCCACTCTTCTTTGGCATCTATTTCTCAGATGTCAAAAGCCTCTGTCTAACCAAGTTTGCAGATGACTTCAAAGTGGGAGCAGTCCTTGAATCCCCCAAAATGAGAACACCCTTCAGGAATGTCCAACATAGACAAAAGCTTGGTGCCAAAGCCATGGCTTAAATCTCAATGCCAAGAAATGCATTATAGGACCTTTTGGGAAGTCGGACACCCTAAATAACTATGCCATCAATAAAAAAAAACCCTAGAAGTTGATTCATTAGTCATAGATCATGTAGACAGTAACCTAGTCTTCAACCAACATGTTGTCCATGGTAGTAGACAATCCTTCTACATTGCTTAACTTATAAGCAAGGGCATGGCATCCAGGTCTACAGAGGTCATCATACCACTGTACCCAGTCCTCATCAGACTCATCAAAGAGTATAATGCCCCCTTCAGTATGTACCTGACCAAACACATGCAGGAATTGGAATCTTTGATGAATAATCAAAAAAAAAAAAAAAGAATTCAAGGAATAAACAATGTCCTACACTGATTGCCTCAAACCCCTCTCTCTTTACTCGGAATCATACAGACTGAGAGTTGACCTCTGCCTGGCATACAAGGCATCCCTGGACCCTGTTTTGATGAACCTTTTGCACATCTGCAAAACAAAAAGCATCAAAACTACTAGAGTAAAAGACTTAAATTTTACTACAAACATAATAGGGCATGATGGAGGGACAGACATGTTTCTCAGAGAATTCCCATTCTCTGGAAATGGCTCCCCATCCATTTCAAGCAGAGTTCCTCCCTATGGATGGCTAATTGGAAATTCACCCCTGGTCTGGTGCCTATGCCTCTGATGGACAGAGGCAGTCAGTAAATCACCTCCTACATAAATCAAATTTTTGGCTCACATTAATTTTGCATGGCTAGGCTTATAAGGATCTTAGTGGTTGTTAGCCTAGAGCCTATGGTGAAATCCCAAAATGAACAGGTTACACAATAAAATAAACTAACACTCAGATGCAAAAACAAGCTCAGCTCCCAAGGTGCCAAAAGGAATTGTATTAAAAACCCCAGAAACTGTGCTACACCCAGAGAACATAGCAAATCTACTACCCATTAATTTTAGTGTAAACTTCAACCTCATTCTGCCATCAGTTTTCCCAATCCATTAACTGTAACTAACTCACCCAATCTTCCAAGACCAAGGTATTAAGGCACCATTGAAGGTCAAGAACGCTATTTCTATGGGGCATACTTTTCCTCTTCTGGTTAGCTTGAAACACGACCAGTCAGAGCTCTTGCAAATGCTATTCAGTATTAGCCTCAAATAAGGCTTTGTGTCTTTGTCTAAAAGATTTCAAGCCTGCATAAAGTAAAGCACTGCTAGTGATTCCCTCCTAGGGTTTCCCATCTACCCTCCTGTTTGATGATCTTTTTAAACCTGGTAATTTTAAGTTTCCCACCCCTACTGTAAACTGAGCTGAATAAGCTCCTCTCTTTCCACACTGCTGCTGATATCCTGAATTCTTTATTTGAATTATGGATTTGCCTTTCCTTGTGCTTATATGAAAAAGTAAATTTGCCTCTTATTGTCTGTTCTGCTGATTTATTTCATCTGAATTCATTATCTAGCTAGCTGTTGGATAAATTAGTGTATTTTTACACTCTAGCAAGCACTTGTTTTTTTTCATCAAGGTCAGTAGATTTTTCATCTAGTACACTGGAAGGTAGCCTGGTCTGCCTAGGTAGTTTTATTGGCTGGAGGGATTATTACTCAGCTTATCTTGTTCTGAGTGCCTTTACAAATTCTCTGCAGTTGAGTGGCTCTTGGCTCATTTATACAAAGCGAAGTACTTTTTAATGAATAATCACACTTTTATGAGCTGTTTAACGTACACTACTGTATCCATATCCATAGCTTTAAGTTTGTTTGTGGTACCACTTCACTCCGGACACTCCCTTACTGTGCCTTTACATTAGAAGCACTAGGATTATTCATCTAGTAGCTGTAGGTGTTTACCTTGTCTTTCTGAACTGGGAAACACACAAAAGGCCTGTAAGTATTTTTTTGCACTTCTCTTATATTCTGTGATTGTACTTCAGTACTAAAAAAATGTACTGTTTAATGCTGCTTTGCACTGTATTACATTGTAATGGTTAGTTACAGGGCTGTTGTAGGTAGTTTGTGTGGCCTTGTTACACCTGGGTTCCAAACCAGCTATTCTACATTAAGAAGGTGTTTTTTCTGCACCCTTATGGCAAAAGTGTGCTGATATAACCTGTCTGAGTTGGGAATTACTGGTGAAAGGTCCCTGTATAACCACAAAAGCCTAGAAGCTCAGTTTCTCACTAAACAGCTGTCAGTAAAAGCCTTCCAAGCTTCTCTGCTGCTCTAGGAGCAACTCAGTTGGGCACTGAGCAGCGTTCCCTTATTGTTTAACCTTAGCCTTCACAAAGTATAGGTCCCTCTTGTAGTCTCGGCACTACCAGCACAGTCCTGTCGAATTAACCCTTTCCCATCCCTAATAAACCATACAGTAGGAATCTGCTGTCATGGACGGACAGTTTCTCGTCCTCTTTCTAGCCAACCTGATAGACATGGAAATGCTGAGGCAATGTAGCAATTGTCTCATATATACTGACAACCACTTACTCCTGAAATAAACAAATACTTTATGCAAAGATGTACTTAAACTATGAATTTGGAGGTAAGACTCTCACAAAAGGGCACGCTGAATGCCAAACAGGTTGTCAACACACATACACTTCCCACTCTAAATAAGGACATAACACATAATCTCACTTATGTGGAGGTACTCACTAGCAACTTACCAAAAGATCAGAGGTCTCCCAAATGGAAACCACTTACACACATAAAAATGCAAAAAAACAACCACAACACATAACACACACACCAGTGTCTCAACAAATAAGCCCATAAGGCATCACACCACAAAACCTAATATACTGTACTGGTAATAGGCGACTCCATTGTGAGACACATAGATGTTCCCCTTTCCAGGCTAGATAAGAAACAGGTTATGGTACCTGCCTGAAAGGTGCCAGGATCTGCCAAGTCACTCAAGCACTCAAGTAACTCAATCACAAGTACCAGTATAACTCTGTCATAGTCCAAGGTGGGGGTGAATGACTTGAAACGTACCTCAATGGACTATATGAACAGAGACATGACAGAGCTCTCAGATTATGTGTCACAGGTAGGTATAAGCCAAGCCTTAAGCAGCATTCTACCTTCACCAAGGATGATGCCACAGTAAACTGTCTTTCGGCTTTTCCCGGTGAGGGATCGCCACAGCGGAACTCCGGTCCACTAATGATTGGCAGTAGATTTTTACCATGCTGGCTTGCCGGGCCTAACGCACAACCTTCAATGAAGGAATGCCCATTCACGCATGTCGACACACAGAAGACACTCTAACTGAGAATCGAACGTGCAACGTCTAACTGTGAGGCGACAACGCCACCGCAGCACCACCACCACAGTCAAGGATGATGCCACAGTACAAACAAAAAACATGATTGACTTTAACAATTGGCTTAACTTCTAGTGTCAGTCCAAGGGGATCTAATATCTGTCAGCCTGAGAATACATGGTTGACAGGCCATGCTGCTTTGACAGAGATGGTCTTCACCTGTCTGCTCTACGCTTTCGGATACTGGAAAAGGAGGCACTTACCTCCCCATAGTGCCTTTTTAGGCAAGGCCAAAACAACATTATCGACGTAAAAAAATCCACTTGAGACAAACTCAAGGTTATGCTGCTTAATGCTAGAAGCCTGAACAGGAAACTGCACTCCCTGGAAGCACTCTTCACCATGGAAGATCCTGATGTCTGTGCAATCACTGAGACATGATTCAAGGCCGCAGAGAGTACCCTAGCCATGCAAGGCTATAATGTCTTCTAAATGTACAGACTTCAAAATGAGAGTGAAAGACCCAAAGGTGGAGGTGTATCCATCTTCACTAAAGGCAAACACACCTCAGGACTGGTTAAACAGTACAACTCTCTTGAGCTACTCCAGGTCTAAATAACTATAGGCCAAACACCCTACCACATTATTGCTAGCTATAGGCCCCCACCATGAACCAAGAGAAGCACATCACCTACCTGGACTTGCTTGAGTCACTCACTATACAGCCATACACCTTGGTCATGGGAGATTCCAACTATCCTTCAATCGATTAGGCAACATACGCGAGCACAAACATGTTCGCCCTGAGGTTCCTGGACATAGTTAATACAAACGCTCTGTAACAGTTAGTTTGCACCCTCACAAAGGGCTCAAATGTCCTATACTTAGTACTCACCAACATGGGTGGTCACTGCACTACCCCCCTCCTGTGTGTTGCCCTCCCTGGTAAGGTCAGACCATAAATCTGTCTAATTCAAAGTAACAATCACACTTGACACCCCCAGAGGAGCAAAAAAAAAAAAAAAAAACTAAAAAATTTCTTCAAAGCAAACTACAGCCTACTAAGCGATGGGATAAAAAGTTTTAAATCCCCTGCTAACACAGCTATCAAGAACTCCTATGCAGAGGATTACACAAATGCTCTGTATAAACACTTAAACTGTATAGACTCAGCCATACCTGATCGGATCAAAACCAAGTCCTCCCAAAAAAACAAGCCACCAATGTGGACCTCAAGTATAAATAGGTTATATAACAAAAGGAAGAAACTGATGTCTAAGAACAAGAGGGAACTTACTCAGAAGAGGAAAAATAACCTCCACAGCTTGAACAAGCAAATTAGATATCTTGAAAAGTCCTCTAAAGCTAACTATGAAGCAAATTAGCATGCCTAGCTAAGGACAATCATAAGGCATTCTTTAGCTATATCCAAAATCTAAAAGGGAATGTCCAGCTATGTGCTAAACTTGTAGTGGATGGTACCGCTCATACTGAACCTGAGGAAATTGTCAACCTGCTAGCAGGCAGATTTGGTGCAAACTTCACCCCCCTGCCTCTACCAGCCATACCCCAAAGCATACCTGACACCAGTCCTCTGTCTATTATCTCCATCTCCAAAGAGCAGGTCATATCCACGCTCTCCAAGGCCAAAAACATAACCACTATGGAAACAGATAACATCCCAGGCTGCTTACTAAAAAATCTAAAACAAGACTTAGTCTTAGCAGAACCATTTGGCACTCTGTTTAACCACAGCTTCTCCATTGGCTGTGTTCCAGCAGACTGAACAGCAACAGTAATTCCTTTGCACAAAGGGGGTCTAGCAACGAGCCCTGGGAACTATAGATCTATAAGTCTAACCAGCCTTATCTGCAAGGCCATGGAAAGAATCATCATGGACCTTATCAACAAGGACACAGATGACCTTCAAACTCTTGACCCGATCAGTTTGGCTTCGTTAAGGCAGGCTTATTAAACCTGGTGGATTTCTTTGAGAATGTCACCAAAGGCCTGGATGAAGGCAAAACAGTATATACCGCCTATCTTGACTTAGCCAAGGCTTATGACACAATTCACCACTCACCTATCACTGAGAAACTCTACCAGCTAGGGATTAACCCTTATGTCACTAGGTGGGTAGCCAACTGGCTCAGCGACAGAACACATGCTGCCAAAGTTGGGGATTCCACCTCTACCATTAGACCAGTTATCAGTGGTGTACCACAGGGATCTGTGCTGGGCTCTCTACTGTTTGGAATCTATTACTCGGACGTTCAGGCAAAAGTAGACAGCCTGTGGCTTACCAAGTTCGCTGATGATTGCAAAACTGGGCGCAATCATTGAGCACCAACAATGATTACATATTACAAAAGCTAACACAGACAAATGATTTGTGCCAAAGCCATAGACTAAACACAAAAAAGTGCATTATTATCCCCTGTGGCAAACAGGAATTCCCAGTAAATTACAGTATTGACAGTGCTCCTTAAGCTCAAACCCAGTGGTGCGAGATTTGGGAATATAGACTGATAGCAATCTAAACTTCGATCACCATATGTCCAGCCTTTCACGTTGCATACCACATAAGTAAGGGTACTGCATCCAAGACTAAGGATGTTATAACTCCACTGGGAGAGTGTCTCAGTGATAGGTGAGTGGTGAATTGTGTCATAAGCCTTGGCTAAGTCAAGATAGGCGGTATATACTGTTTTGCCTTCATCCAGGCCTTTGTACTCTACCCTCATCAGACCACTAATAGAGTACAATGCTCCCTTTTGCATGTACCTCACCAGACACCTGCAGCAGTTGGAGAGAACACAGAGGTTTCTCACCAAGGAAATTCAGGGCCTCCAAAACATGACCAACGTTAAAAGACTGAAAGCCCTGTCACTATACTCTGTATCTTATAAGTTGCTGAGAAGTGACTTGTGCCTGGCCTACAGAGCAGTTTCTGACCCTGCCCTAATGGAAATGCTGCACATCTGCAAATCAAATGGGACAAGAGTCACTTGATCCAAGGATCTCAGCCTAGCCTGTGAGATTAACAGAACGTGCTGGAGAAATAGATATATCTCCCAGAGATTGCCACTCCTCTTGAATAAACTTCCAATTCACGTGAAGCAGAGCTCCTCAGTGACCCTATTCAAGTGCAACCTAGATAATTGGGTGGAGACTACAAATTCACTTTGGGGGGGGTGGCACCTATACCTATGCCCCTCATGGACAGGGGTAGTCGGTTCTGATCATAGACTTGCTATGCGAATAACGACCATCTAACCAAGGTCAGTTAGGGAACACGGGTATTACATGGCTAAGCTTGTAAAGGCCCTAAGGCCATTAGCTTAGTAACCTCCCATGAGACTATGAACTTGCAGCCATGATTAACTCTTCAGAAGACAAAGATCCTCCAAGAAGGCCTGTCTTAAATGAACAGCTGGTGCCAGAACCATGAACTAAAACAGAATGCCAAGAAACCTATAATCGTAGCCTTCAGCAAACAACACACCCTGTGTAGCTACCATATTGACAACTTAACCTTGAAAGTTGATCCTGCAGTTAGGGATCTGGGAACCTATTTCTATCAACATGTATCCACTGTTGTAATAAAGTCCTTTTCAGAACATGGCCAAACTGTACATCAGTACCCAGATGGGATATTAATATACAAGTAATGCCCACTGAAAAAAACGAGTCACGCGTTTCATGGCAGCATATCAAGCTGCCGTGGAGCTCAGACTGAAAAAAACTGTTTCCATTATTTTACAATTGCTAAGCAGCACTTCTGCTATTTAGCGAGTGTAAAAATATATAAAAAAAAAAAAAAAAAGAAAAAAACTGAAAAAGTAAAGTGTGTGTGTTTATGTCTGTGAGTAAAATCCACAAACAAGTAACTAGCAAAGGATCCCAAAAAAGTGGAAAGACGAGCGTTGTCCTGAACGCAATTTATTCAACTTAAACAATAAAACAGCGTTTTTGCCACACTCATAAGGTGGCTTCTTCAGAGGAAAAAAGGCAGCCAGTGCAATACTCCTTAAATACAGTTCAAATAGTTAATTGCAGGTACAACCAATTAACAGTTAAAAGGGGATTAACCCTTATGTTCAATAAGGCACAAAAGCACCAAACTTTAATAAAAGTGCCTTTACAGAAGCATTTTACAAGTTAAGAAATGTGTAAATGTAGAATACGGGGTTCACCCGCCAATCCCCCTTATTCAACATAAAAGATAATATTCATAAATAAAACAGAACAAAACAAAAATGCCAGACAAAGAAAGTACCTTTGTACTAATAATAAAATTACAACAAAGAATCATTTGTTGCAAAAGTGTAAACAAGGTGGTCTCTTACAGGACAAACTTACTTTAAAATACGTGTAAGTAATGTGCAAATTGTAAATGCAGTCCACTGTAAAAGTGAACCACTACAAAAAAAGTAAATAAAACTCATTAAAACATGACAAAGATGAAATATGACAAAAATAATAATACAAAAATAATAATAATATAATAAATTAAAAAGGACCCTAGACACATGGTCACATATGTGATATGAATAAATGAGTGTCAAAATATAAAAAATATATATGTTAGCACTAAAAGGACGCAGCAATAGAAGGCAGTCCCAAAATGTGGCCTACCAGATGAAATGCCTAGAGAGGCTATCTAGATGGTTAAAGCCCCCTATACCAGGAGCAAAAGAAAAGAAAACCCACTCTTATCTCATATAGGATTTTAATTTGAGATAGGGTGCAATGTTACAACTCTCATTCAGCCCCGGTGGGTTAAACGCATCAAGCTTGAGTTGCCAAAGTAGCTCACATGTTTCAAGCATAAGTGCAGTCGGTCCCCCCCTAAATGGCGGTGGAAGATGATCAATGCCCATAAAGGAAAAGACATGCCCCGGGAAGGAGCAAATGTGCTTGGCTAATGCATTTTCGCATTTCTTATTCTTGACAGCGTATAAGTGTTGGTACATTCTGTCCTTCAGTCTTCTATCCGTCTTGCCGACGTAGAAGACTGGGCAGCACATACAAAAAGCAATGTACACCACCGATTTAGTATCGCAAGTAATACGGTGGCGGATCATGTATTTTCGCCTTGCTATACAAAAAGTGCTGCCACTTTTAATATGTGTGCAAAACCTGCATGCTCCACATGGATAGGAACCACTAGATCTAGCACTACGCTCAAAAGAGGAACTCTGTAAGAGTTCCTTAATGTTCCTGCCCCTTCTAAACACTACAGAAGGCTTATCTCCCAGTTTATTACCAACCAGTCCATTGCTAGTTACAAAAAAACAGTTCTTGAAAAGGATATTTTGTATGTCATATGAGTTCACCCCAAACGTGGAAATAAAACTGCAAGATGTGACCTTCAAAGGTGTCAAATCTATAGACGGGGTAGGGCCAACCATATTATCATTAACACTAACATTAAAATCAACAACATTACTAGAGGTACCCTCTGAAGAAAGAAGAGGTCTATAAAAACCACAAATTCTTTTATTGAGTACTTCGTCTGTGATTTCGGACACCAAGCCCATTGGGTAGCCACGGTTCACAAAAAGGTCCCCTAGGAAATGGCATTCAAGGTTGAAATCTGTCAGTTCACTACACATCCTCACCGCCCTCACTAGTTGCCCCTTAACTATAGCCTTTCTAAGCTTGAAGGGGTGAGAACTAGTGAAGTGGAGGAAGGAGTTAACATACGTGTCTTTTCTATAGATTGTAGATCTAAGATGACCCCGAGAGCCAGCTCTAGTGAGCTTAACATCCAAGTAGTTCATACTATCAACATCAAAGTGGTAAGTAAACTTGAGAAAGGATGTTGTGGAATTGAGGTAGTTGACAAAGGAATGTGCTAAGGAAGAGTCACCCCTAAACAAGATGAAAATGTCATCAAGATAACGAGTGTAGTAAAACAATTTACAGTTCCACTCAGGATTGTTGAGCACAAAATTTCTCTCCCAATATGACATAAAGAGGTTGGCTACGGCAGCCCCACATGGAGAGCCCATAGCCACCCCTTTTTTTGGATGTAAATGTCCCTTTCAAACATGAAAAAGTTAGAGGACAAAATAATGTTCAACAATTCGGTAACATTATTGATAACACTTATGGGGGCCCCAAGTTCATTCAAAAGCAAGTCAATCCACTCAACTGCCTCCTGGTGCGGAATAGATGTGTATAAATCAACTACATCTATAGTCAGAAAATTAATATCAACATCTAGCACCAACTCATTTAGGTCAGATAAAAAAGACCATGAATCTTTACATATACTCGGTATACTTTCCACATATTGATTCAACAAGGCGTCGACAAATTTGGAACAAGGATAGGTAGAGGATGACCTCCCATCTATTAAGGCTCTCATTGGTGGGTCCCCAAAGTTTTTATGAATCTTGGGGATCCCAAACATGACCGGGGTCTTAGCATATAAAATGTCTACGTATTTATAAGTATCCTCATCTATTCTGCCACTGATAAAAAGGTCCCTCAAGTAACCCCTTGTCCTATTTGCACTAATGTTCATCTCATTAACAGATGAAATTTCATATGAGTCGGAATCAAGGACTCTATGCATTCTTTCTACATAATCCATATGTTCGAAAATAGCTAGTCCCCCACCTTTATCAGGCTTAATAATCCTGACACCTGCAGAGCGTAGATCACACAACGCCTCCAGTTGTTCTTTTGAAATATTAAAACGGTTGGGACCAGAATTAGGGCTCCTCATCAGGAACCTGATATCCAACTCACATGCACTCTCAAACATTTTAAGGGCAACATGAAGGGGAGGATTAAACACACTAGAAAGCTTTAATTTAGGGACCGCAGGTTCTACAGAAACATTAAACAAGAGTTTCAAATTCAATTTTCGAACGTAGCATTTCAAGTCAAGTAGGACCCTGGCCAAGTCACACTTCCTAGAAGGAACAAAGGTGTTACCCAGAGCTAATAACTCCACAAGTTCTGGTTCCAAAGTGAGATGTGAGAAGTTATAAATGGTGAAATCACCTTTCTTGTTTGACACTATCCTAAGGGGGGCATTCATGTCACCCAGGGGGTCTTTATCTAGTTGTTCCAATTCCTGTTCCCCCTGCGTTGTCCCTTGTTGCTCCTGTTCCCTAAAAAAACATTGCCAGTGTTAGATCCATTATTAGAACCATTAGAACAAGCGGGAACAGCCAAATCAGTACTGTCCCCTCTAGTATCATGCCTGTTTCTATTTCGATTACTCCTACGTAGAGGTTGGTCATTTCTCAACATAGTGTCCTGACTACCTACATTATCAGAGACAGCAACAGTATTAACCTCAGATAAATCAATTGAGTCATGCACACTAGGAGTGTTAATACGATTCCGCAAGTTAGGAAAAGCCATGTCTCTAGAATAGGATGACCTATCTCTGTGCAATTTCTTAGCTTTGTTAGATTTTAACTTGACCATATATGTATCAATGCTAGAAAAAATACGTGAATGGTCATATTTAAATTGTTGAAATGCGTTGTTGATTTTAACTTCCTCATCAAGTAAGCATACCTCTTTAGTCAGTTCAACAATACATAAAGAATAGTGTTTGGCAAGCAATTCAAGCAAATGCAAACCCTGCATCTGAAATAGAGACTTCAAATCAGTTATGAAATCATTGCTATTAAGCAAACTAGAGGGTACAAAATGACTCCTAAGTCCCTTAGGAATAATGCCCTCGCTTAAACACTGTTTAAAGTACGCAGTTTCCAATTGCAATTTTCTAAGTTTAACTGTCTTAGAGTCCAACTCTTTAAGTTTATCTGACAAGCTGACACCAGAATTGGCAACAGCACCACGATCTTGCACCGGCGGGGCGTCATTAAGGGGCTTAACAAACAAGAGAAAGTCACCTGTGTTAGCAATCCATTCGGATATAGATGCTCCACCAATAAGTGCTTCAACCCGTTCGGTAGTCTCTGTCCATGAAGGATTCTGCTGGTTGCTGGTAACATCTGTAAAAGAGTTAGCAGAGGGCAAAACCGCCCTAGGTGGTTGCGCCGCTGTAATCGTTGCCTGTGAGTTAGAACAGCGTCCGTTTGCAGAATTGCTGTTGTTATCAGCGTCCTCCCTACCGCTTTGCCGAAATGCGATAGAGCTCTCACACAAAGAAAAGCGCTCATTCAGCGCATCGATCTTCTGCGACAACGTAAATAACAGGTTAGGCATGCCCGTGCTTTTGTGCCTTATTGAACATAAGGGTTAATCCCCTTTTAACTGTTAATTGGTTGTATCTGCAATTAACTATTTGAACTGTATTTAAGGAGTATTGTACTGGCTGCCTTTTTTCCTCTGAAGAAGCCACCTTATGAGTGTGGCGAAAACGCTGTTTTATTGTTTAAGTTGAATAAATTGCATTCAGGACAACACTCGTCTTTCCACTTTTTTGGGATCCTTTGCTAGTTACTTGTTTGTGGATTTTACTTAGTTTGTCGGTGTTTTTTTCTTGTGGATCCTTTAATATGGAGAGTCCTGCGAGTCAAGTTATTTTAGATGCATCAAACTCGGATGTCACGGGCATGCCTAACCTGTTATTTACGTTGTCGCAGAAGATCGATGCGCTGAATGAGCGCTTTTCTTTGTTTGAGAGCTCTATCGCATTTCGGCAAAGCGGTAGGGAGGACGCTGATAACAACAGCAATTCTGCAAACGGACTCTGTTCTAACTCACAGGCAACGATTACAGCGGCGCAACCACCTAGGGCGGTTTTGCCCTCTGCTAACTCTTTTACAGATGTTACCAGCAACCAGCAGAATCCTTCACGGACAGAGACTACCGAACGGGTTGAAGCACTTATTGGTGGAGCATCTATATCCGAATGGATTGCTAACACAGGTGACTTTCTCTTGTTTGTTAAGCCCCTTAATGACGCCCCGCCGGTGCAAGATCATGGTGCTGTTGCCAATTCTGGTGTCAGCTTGTCAGATAAACTTAAAGAGTTGGACTCTAAGACAGTTAAACTTAGAAAATTGCAATTGGAAACTGCGTACTTTAAACAGTGTTTAAGCGAGGGCATTATTCCTAAGGGACTTAGAAGTAATTTTGTACCCTCTAGTTTGCTTAATAGCAATGACTTCATAACTGATTTGAAGTCTCTATTTCAGATGCAGGGTTTGCATTTGCTTGAATTGCTTGTCAAACACTATTCTTTATGTATTGTTGAACTGACTAAAGAGGTATGCTTACTTGATGAGGAAGTTAAAATCAACAACGCATTTCAACAATTTAAATATGACCATTCACGTATTTTTTCTAGCACTGATACATATATGGTCAAGTTAAAATCTAACAAAGCTAAGAAATTGCACAGAGATAGGTCATCCTATTCTAGAGACATGGCTTTTCCTAACTTGCGGAATCGTATTAACACTCCTAGTGTGCATGACTCAATTGATTTATCTGAGGTTAATACTGTTGCTGTCTCTGATAATGTAGGTAGTCAGGACACTATGTTGAGAAATGACCAACCTCTACGTAGGAGTAATCGAAATAGAAACAGGCATGATACTAGAGGGGACAGTACTGATTTGGCTGTTCCCGCTTGTTCTAATGGTTCTAATAATGGATCTAACACTGGCAATGGTTTTTTAGGGAACAGGAGCAACAAGGGACAACGCAGGGGGAACAGGAATTGGAACAACTAGATAAAGACCCCCTGGGTGACATGAATGCCCCCCTTAGGATAGTGTCAAATAAGAAAGGTGATTTTACCATTTATAACTTCTCACATCTCACTTTGGAACCAGAACTTGTGGAGTTATTAGCTCTGGGTAACACCTTTGTTCCTTCTAGGAAGTGTGACTTGGCCAGGGTCCTACTTGACTTGAAATGCTACGTTCGAAAATTGAATTTGAAACTCTTGTTTAATGTTTCTGTAGAACCTGCGGTCCCTAAATTAAAGCTTTCTAGTGTGTTTAATCCTCCCCTTCATGTTGTCCTTAAAATGTTTGAGAGTGCATGTGAGTTGGATATCAGGTTCCTGATGAGGAGCCCTAATTCTGGTCCCAACCGTTTTAATATTTCAAAAGAACAACTGGAGGCGTTGTGTGATCTACGCTCTGCAGGTGTCAGGATTATTAAGCCTGATAAAGGTGGGGGACTAGCTATTTTCGAACATATGGATTATGTAGAAAGAATGCATAGAGTCCTTGATTCCGACTCATATGAAATTTCATCTGTTAATGAGATGAACATTAGTGCAAATAGGACAAGGGGTTACTTGAGGGACCTTTTTATCAGTGGCAGAATAGATGAGGATACTTATAAATACGTAGACATTTTATATGCTAAGACCCCGGTCATGTTTGGGATCCCCAAGATTCATAAAAACTTTGGGGACCCACCAATGAGAGCCTTAATAGATGGGAGGTCATCCTCTACCTATCCTTGTTCCAAATTTGTCGACGCCTTGTTGAATCAATATGTGGAAAGTATACCGAGTATATGTAAAGATTCATGGTCTTTTTTATCTGACCTAAATGAGTTGGTGCTAGATGTTGATATTAATTTTCTGACTATAGATGTAGTTGATTTATACACATCTATTCCGCACCAGGAGGCAGTTGAGTGGATTGACTTGCTTTTGAATGAACTTGGGGCCCCCATAAGTGTTATCAATAATGTTACCGAATTGTTGAACATTATTTTGTCCTCTAACTTTTTCATGTTTGAAAGGGAAATTTACATCCAAAAAAAAGGGGTGGCTATGGGCTCTCCATGTGGGGCTGCCGTAGCCAACCTCTTTATGTCATATTGGGAGAGAAATTTTGTGCTCAACAATCCTGAGTGGAACTGTAAATTGTTTTACTACACTCGTTATCTTGATGACATTTTCATCTTGTTTAGGGGTGACTCTTCCTTAGCACATTCCTTTGTCAACTACCTCAATTCCACAACATCCTTTCTCAAGTTTACTTATCACTTTGATGTTGATAGTATGAACTACTTGGATGTTAAGCTCACTAGAGCTGGCTCTCGGGGTCATCTTAGATCTACAATCTATAGAAAAGACACGTATGTTAACTCCTTCCTCCACTTCACTAGTTCTCACCCCTTCAAGCTTAGAAAGGCTATAGTTAAGGGGCAACTAGTGAGGGCGGTGAGGATGTGTAGTGAACTGACAGATTTCAACCTTGAATGCCATTTCCTAGGGGACCTTTTTGTGAACCGTGGCTACCCAATGGGCTTGGTGTCCGAAATCACAGACGAAGTACTCAATAAAAGAATTTGTGGTTTTTATAGACCTCTTCTTTCTTCAGAGGGTACCTCTAGTAATGTTGTTGATTTTAATGTTAGTGTTAATGATAATATGGTTGGCCCTACCCCGTCTATAGATTTGACACCTTTGAAGGTCACATCTTGCAGTTTTATTTCCACGTTTGGGGTGAACTCATATGACATACAAAATATCCTTTTCAAGAACTGTTTTTTTGTAACTAGCAATGGACTGGTTGGTAATAAACTGGGAGATAAGCCTTCTGTAGTGTTTAGAAGGGGCAGGAACATTAAGGAACTCTTACAGAGTTCCTCTTTTGAGCGTAGTGCTAGATCTAGTGGTTCCTATCCATGTGGAGCATGCAGGTTTTGCACACATATTAAAAGTGGCAGCACTTTTTGTATAGCAAGGCGAAAATACATGATCCGCCACCGTATTACTTGCGATACTAAATCGGTGGTGTACATTGCTTTTTGTATGTGCTGCCCAGTCTTCTACGTCGGCAAGACGGATAGAAGACTGAAGGACAGAATGTACCAACACTTATACGCTGTCAAGAATAAGAAATGCGAAAATGCATTAGCCAAGCACATTTGCTCCTTCCCGGGGCATGTCTTTTCCTTTATGGGCATTGATCATCTTCCACCGCCATTTAGGGGGGGACCGACTGCACTTATGCTTGAAACATGTGAGCTACTTTGGCAACTCAAGCTTGATGCGTTTAACCCACCGGGGCTGAATGAGAGTTGTAACATTGCACCCTATCTCAAATTAAAATCCTATATGAGATAAGAGTGGGTTTTCTTTTCTTTTGCTCCTGGTATAGGGGGCTTTAACCATCTAGATAGCCTCTCTAGGCATTTCATCTGGTAGGCCACATTTTGGGACTGCCTTCTATTGCTGCGTCCTTTTAGTGCTAACATATATATTTTTTATATTTTGACACTCATTTATTCATATCACATATGTGACCTTGTGTCTAGGGTCCTTTTTAATTTATTATATTATTATTATTTTTGTATTATTATTTTTGTCATATTTCATCTTTGTCATGTTTTAATGAGTTTTATTTACTTTTTTTGTAGTGGTTCACTTTTACAGTGGACTGCATTTACAATTTGCACATTACTTACACGTATTTTAAAGTAAGTTTGTCCTGTAAGAGACCACCTTGTTTACACTTTTGCAACAAATGATTCTTTGTTGTAATTTTATTATTAGTACAAAGGTACTTTCTTTGTCTGGCATTTTTGTTTTGTTCTGTTTTATTTATGAATATTATCTTTTATGTTGAATAAGGGGGATTGGCGGGTGAACCCCGTATTCTACATTTACACATTTCTTAACTTGTAAAATGCTTCTGTAAAGGCACTTTTATTAAAGTTTGGTGCTTTTGTGCCTTATTGAACATAAGGGTTAATCCCCTTTTAACTGTTAATTGGTTGTACCTGCAATTAACTATTTGAACTGTATTTAAGGAGTATTGTACTGGCTGCCTTTTTTCCTCTGAAGAAGCCACCTTATGAGTGTGGCGAAAACGCTGTTTTATTGTTTAAGTTGAATAAATTGCGTTCAGGACAACGCTCGTCTTTCCACTTTTTTGGGATCCTTTGCTAGTTACTTTATGTCTGTGAGCATATGCGTGCATGTGAGTGAAAGCAAGAACAATCGAACTGTTATTTTACACTCGCTAAGCAGCTCTTTTGCTGTTAAGAGAGTGTAAAACCTAAATATAACAGAAAAAAGTATGTGTGTGTTTCTGTGTGTGAATGCATGCATGAAAGTGAGGTGTGTGTGAGTGAAAGAGAGAAGAGTGAGGGGGATCCAATACTGCCATCAGCAGCAGTCAAGAGGTTTACTTACCTCACACCTGTCAGATTATTTTACATTTTTTGCTGCAAGGACTCATGTTAGCAAGCATTTTTTGAAGTGCAGGTTTGGGGGGTGGTGGTGTCTGTGTGACAGAGGAAGAGACAATGAGATCAATGGAACACTGGCAGCAGCAGATAAGAGGTTTAGATACCTCTCGACATTTTTCCTCAAGAAATGTGGATAAAGCCTAAAATAAAGGGGAACAAAATAGTAACGGATTTTAAATGTTATACTTAAAAAAAAAAATTAAAAATTAATTTAAATAAAAGGATTTGTGTTAACATAAATTTTGTGACAGAAATAAAGTCTGAAAGTCAAATGTATGTCGTTATTTAGTGACTTAAATGCCCAATGACTGGGAAGAAACCATTTTAGCAGTAAGGGACCAAAAAATAAAACAAATATCTAGATATTTTTAAAAGGATATATTTTAGATGTAAAATGTTTCCTCTAACACCATTTACATATGCTACAGCAACTTTGAAACATTAGGCAGAAAAATTATTTTACATCCAAAATATATAAAATATATAATAAGTAAAAAATACATAAGTAAGCAATACACAACAATTTTACAGAGAGCCATTCCCTAAGCGCAATAATGCCCTCCTGGGTGTGTGTTAATGTGCAATTAATGCCCTTCCAGGGGTGTACAGGCCCTCCGCCTGTGGCGTCGGGCCTCACAACACCCACGGATGGGCATTATTGCTTGCTTCATTGCACAGCTTATATCAAATGGTATGGTGTGTAGGTCCAGAAAGGTCATAGCTCCACTGTATTCAGTTCTCATTACACTGATCATTGAGTAAAATAGCCACTTTGGTATGTATTTATCCAGATACCTGTCACACTTAGAACGTCCACGCAACTTTCTCAAAAAAAAATCAGGGGCATAAATCATAAAAGCTATGCTGTCTCACAGCCCTATCCCTTTTCATGGTATCTTACAGGCTTCAGCAAAGTGACAACCGGCTAGCATATACAGCTTCAAATGACCATATCTTATCAGACTTATTAAACATTTGTAAGTCTGCTGGTGTCAGAAACACCAGCCTGAAGAATGCAAGTCTCTTCTGCAACACAAACCATGCAGGAAGGCTGGGTATGTATCACATAGAATCCTGCTTCTGCAAAACTGCTTTCCACTAAACAAGAGTCTTACTCTGTTTAAACACATCTTGGGTGACTGGTTAGGAAATCACAAATTCACCCTGGTTTAACATCCTTGTCCGTCATGGATAGTGGAAGCAAGTAAACATCCAAAAATTCACGTTATACCCATGGGCACTAGTATGTATACTGTACCAAGGACTATATGTCTAGGTTGCATATAATTCTTACAGATTGACAGCCTAGTAGACCTATGACTCTATGAACCTGTAAGTAAAAATCTGATAATGCCCCCATACAGACAAAATGATTTTTGAATTACTTCCTTATTTAATCCCAGTTCAACTTTATAGATCATCACAAAGGAAAAATACATATTTCTGTCACTACACTCACATTCCATCAAATTACAGAAAGCTAAGAAGAAAAATGATTTAAGCACTTTCCCTTACACAACTGCAAAATAACTGCGCATCACAACTATAGTTTTAGTAGTAACTTATTTGTAACCACTTTTAATACCCTTATGCTTATCAGTAATAAAATACAAGATATTAATTTAAAAACAAATTCATATCTTATTACTCGAATGACACATACATGGTAACAAAATCAAGGCATAACTGAGCACCCTACATGGCAAACTAGGCCTTTTATACACTTTTTTCTTCACTGAAAAGCCAGTAATTAGGTTAAAAAATACACGTTTCCTGATATTTGCTGCAGGAGGCCAATTGATATCTCTCAACTGTCCAGATTTTTGCCTCATATTTTTGGTCTACTCATAGAAATTGTGGCAAATCACTGGGATGATCTGAGGAGTGAATTCACTAAATAATGGCATACATTTGTTTCATACTTCAAATTCATGAGGAAATGTATGTTAACACAAACCCTGTTATTCTAGCAACTTTCTAAGTTTATAAGTAATATTTTAAATCTATCCCTATTTTGGTCCTTTCTTTGTCCTCCCATTTTATCAGGCTTCGCCCAGATTTCTTGCACTAACAGGCTGAGAGATGCAGGCAAAATGATGTACCCTGCTCCTTAGTTCTTACTTCTTAAAGTGTCGCTGATTTTGACTCAGTTTTTAGCTGCGTCCCTCTTAACCCACTAACAAAAGAATGGTGAATTATGGAGAAAAAAGTGGTGAATTACACACTTAACAAATAATGACAATAATTAGAGATAAATCTAGGTCGCCTTCTGTGCGGAGTCTGCATGTCCTCCCTGTGGTCGCGTGGGTTTCCCCCTACATTCCAAAGAAGGTGGATTGGACACTCTAAATCGAACGTAGGTGCGAGTGTGTGTACGAATTAACAAAACTACTGCTGCAGGGCTAGTCACCCGGCGGTGTAAACCTTGGCTCGAGATTACTGTCATTGCTGAAGTAACACCCCACCCCCATGTGCAAAATGGGAAAAGGGGTTGAGGATGGATGTGACCCTGATTCTACCGAGATTTGTCCCTGATTGATTAAGAACTATGATCCTCCCCAAAAATAGAGTAGCCAAACTTGAATAAATAAATTAACCTATTTTACGGTCGGACAGCTACTCTGTTTCATATCTTATTTACAAAAAAAAAAATCGACAAATATAATCCACAAAACTATTGTTTTGTATAGAAGAGAGAAAAACCATAGGCATTGCGAAAGTTGTATCAAGCACAAACAGTTAACCCCGCCCCTTTGTCCGCTTCGTGACATCAGTGATGACGTGAACAGGGTCCTTTCAGTCTTGGGTATCTTGCCTAGACCGTCACTTCTTAGTTTCCTCGTGTGTTCAGTCCTGTTGCCTTAATTGTTTAGGTACGCTTGCTCTCGTATTATTTGTTCTACAGACGCTGTGCATATGCTTTCTTCATTGCTTAACGTTGTTTATGCCTTCCTTAACTAAATACTGTAATAGGGTTGGTACGGTAATATATTAATAGGGTTGGTATGGTAATATATTAATAGGGTTGGTATGGTAATATATTAATAGGGTTGGTATGGTAATATATTAATAGAGTTGGTTAGTATTTGAAACTGCAGGTTTTGTATCTGATGTAATGACGTGAAACCAGAACATGTTAAATGTGATTCTGCCATAAACGAGAATCGGAAATGTCCTGGGTAAGGGGTTGGGGAATGTGCTCATGATAGGGCACTTCTTAAAAGCAACTTTTCTAACTGCATGTTACATTAGATAACGTGTGTGAATTGTCTAATATGTTGTGTGATGATATAGTTTCAGAATAAAAAGAAAGTTAGGTATTCCGTGATAGGTTTGGAGACTAGTGTTTTACAGCAGTGCCCGAAAGCTTGTACTTTGAGTAGAATTAAACTTTGCTAGTATAACTGAATCCCTTTCTTTTTGGTGTTTGTAAAAATGTAATGAAGACCAAGTCTCCGTGCTACAGAAGCATGTTCTTTGTTGGACCACTCTCTCTCAGCACATCAGTACAAGTTGTCATATTGGTTTATGGAGTGGATTTTTTTCTGCGACTTTTTGGGAGTATAGAACAGCCTATATTAGAGGAATAGAGGAACAGATGTGTGTTATAAGTTTTATTCTATGATGGATTTCTGAGATGCTCATACAAGAATATCTAAAGGTAGAAATTAGGAAGCTGTGGGTATGATATTGTGGTCTAGTGAAAGAGGCATTCTAAATAATGTGACTGTGTCCCACAGTCAAGTCTCTCTCCTTTGAGAAAAGAGATCATTAGATGGTCAGTCATCAAGCAAAGGTAATCAGGTTTAATTGGAGTCCCTCCTTTGGGAGTACAAAGGCTACCATTGTTGCCTCATTCTAGGAGATTAATTTAAACCATATTAATGTTTGGAAGGCTGGTGAAATAGACACAGATTGGTCGTCTCAGTGGAGGTATCCTTTAGAAAGGTGAAAGATGTTGGAATACTCTAAAGAGAAAGCCCATAGAAGGCTGGCACATGATCTTTATGAGAGAAAAAAATGATATGGGACTATGTAATGCAGGGAATGTCTACCTAGTAGTATTGTTTGGGCACTGTGAATTCTTAGGATTGCAAAAACATTTGCACGGATTAGGAAGGTGAAATGTCTGGTTGGAAAAGTGATCATGGTACAGAAGTCTGAGGATATGGGCAAGGCCATAGACTGCACATATGCAATATCTAACGAGAGTGTTAGCATATCTGTAGCACATTTAAAGCTAACGTGCTCTCATAGTGGGAAGGGGGGTGTTAGAGAGCCACTGAACTACTTGCACAGGGCTGAGAGCATTGTCTTAGCTGGAGAGGCTTAGGAATCCGCTCTCGGGGATGCAGGTTTATATTCTTATGATGACCTGCATTTGCCCATGAGGGAAAGGAAGTACTTAAACCAACCAAAAGAAATGGTCATAAACCATCCAGGAAAATGCCATTCTCTTCCGTCGTCATGTTAGAGTAATTAAAAAGGTAATTAGTAGTGAGAGGAAGGTAAGTTGGGCAGTGAATGGGAGGAGCAGTGCCAGTATATGTGGAAGTTGGCAAATATAAACAGAGGAAAATGGAGATGATTGTTTCCATTGCTTAGAATCTGGGGTATAATCTAGGGAAAAAACTGTCAGTTCTCATTTTGTTTGTGCTGAATACCAAAGCCTTAGTACTGTGGTAGTAAGTTATGCAGGCAGCTGTGGCTAAGATGCAGTCTAGTTTTTAATACGTTAATTTGTTAACCAGGTAAGTGAAAGGGTCACATGATGACCAGTTCTGTGTGATTAGGGCCAGAAGGTTAAGTGCAGTGTCTATGGACACTATGATAGCCAGTCAGTCAGCATGTTTTCTAGAGATGAAAGAAAGCCAGAGAACCTACAGAAAGCTTATGCCAACTCCATACAGGTAGTGATTGGAGATCAGGACTAAACTCCAGATGCTGAACATGTGAGTCTGAAGTATTAACCAGCTTGCTTCATCACTGGGATATGCATGTGGTTTTACAGGAAGGACAGTGAGACCAGAGTTATAGGCAATGTGATAATGTGAAAGAAGAGCTCAAAACAACAGAGTAAGTAAGTAAAAAAAAAATGAAACGGTGGGGGATGTCACACGAGACTGGAAATGTGTGCATACTCTGTGTGGGTTATAGGTACTGTCTCTCCTTGTCAAAGGAACAGTTAAGAAAAATAATTGTGGGCATCTTTAGGAGGTAATTGATGATTTGGAGCTTTATTATGTCAAAAGTTGATTTGAGCAGCTGAAGCCAAATTCAAGAGCAATATTATTTGTTTGACATTTGTTGACCTGCGTAGTCCAGCTGAGTTATTGCCCTTTTTCAGTTGAGGCCCTGGAGAAAAGCTTCACAATTGTACACTGTAGTTTTTAACACATTAATACTTATAGCAATTACATAGACCGTTAATGAGACTAAATAGTGTGCTACATCTCAACATTAGATAGATTATCAGTTTGTACAATTGATGCACAGAGCACAGTATATGCAGTTTGTCAAAACTATTTACAAAATACAATCGTATGTACAACAAGAGGACATGTAGTAAATTATAAGGCAAGTTTGTACTGGCAGTGTTCTGAGCATATTAAATATCAGTGTTGATTCAGTGCTGATGGTTATTCCTTGCTGGTACATACTTGAAAAAACAATCTTGAGCCTGCTGTTCTCGGGTATGATCAGAGAGAGAGTCTGTGATGTAATAGTGAGCTGAGTTTTTTTTTTTTTTTTTTAGACAGTGTAGTTTATGGTCAGGGAGAGAACAACCTCATGGTCTTTTGTCTGTACGACTTGTCATTTTCACCTTATAAGATGTGAGATCCAGAGACAGATGTCTAAGGGCAAGTATGTAGGATGCAGGGAAGGTAAACCATAGCTGGGCAGAGTGAATGCAGTGTAGGCATTAAGCTGTAAGCTTGCTCATGCCCCCCCCCCCACTCTGCCTGCAACCAGTCTTCACCAAAGTGTGCCCTTATTCAGGCAAATCTCCTATTCCTGTCCTTTGTGTAGGCGAGCTGACCACAGGATCCAGCATAGCATTTGCTGGTACATGTGTCTTCAGCTGACTGAGTTTGCCAATATGATCTCTATGAATTTTTTCATTGTTTTGCTGGTTCTGACACCGTGTGCCCCTAGCAAGGTATCTTTGAGAAAATGTGGAATGAGCTGACACTGGAGAATGTCCTCTTGCTTCCACGAGGGGGTGTTCCTTCCACTCAGCCTTATTTTCACCCCTTGCAGTACAAGCGGCTCTCTGTTTTCTTTGTCAGGGAAATTGCTCAACCCAGTGCATCTCCTGTTGCATGCAATCCTTCACCCTCACCGTATGAGTGGAATGTGGGCCACCCCCCACCCCCATTTCCTCTTTTTTCTTGTTTTGCTGCACCACTGCTGGGACTGCTGAGCATGCTCCAGTTTGCTGGATCACAGTCTGGGCACCATCCTAATGCACTGTGGAGCTAGGCATAAGTAGCAATCTTTTGGAGTTGGACATAACTTTCATACCATGTACAGCACCAAAATATACAGTTTTTGATAAAAGTGTTAATTTTGTTGATAAGGATGTTCCCAGAAATTTTCCTTGGAACTGAGAAGCTCTGCCACAGCACAATGAACAAGTAAGCCCACAATGCCTGTGACCTAAGATGGTGTATAGGTTACTATAGTTCTTTGCTGATTGCAACAGCAGAAAAGTATTGTATTCTAAAAGGACACATTTTAGACTTTTTTGCTGGTGAAACACCTTGCATTTAAAAATGAGCATGTATTCTTGTAGTTGTGAAAACCAATATAAGTAGCTGCTAGTTTTATTTGCTTTGCATGCAGATTATTGCCCATTATGTACTCTGACATGAGTTTGTAGATGTGGTCAAGCTCCAGCTACTCATATTTGTAAGCTGCCATATGGACACACAGTCATGCAGAGCAGAACTACTTGTAGCAATCTTCTGCCCTTGGTTTTTACTTCATATTTTCAAGTAGTCCTCTGTAGGAGTTTGGATTTGTTGTAGTAAATCACTAAAGATTACAGTCAGTCATTTGTCAGACATTAGAGTTTCATATTTCTTATCGTTCATAAAATAGGAAAATAGATTTTGCATCTGTAGACATAACTTACTGAGAGAAATTGTGTAATAATTGAAAATTGACCCAGATTTTTCAGTCCTTTGTGCTTCATTGTCGTTGGCTTTGTTCCTGATTCTTGAGCTAAGAAGTTGAGAGCAATGCTTCCCATAGACAGAACTAGTAAGCATATAAGTAAGTACTAGTCATTCAGTCTGTCACCTATTACAAGCCTAGCCAAAAAAAACATTATTCAGAAGTTCCCCTCCAGCCTGAAGGAGGGCAAAACAAGATAGACCAGTAAAGAATCTGAGGCTCTCCATCCAGTTATGTAGTATTACCTTGAAGTGGGATACTCTGGTTGACGTGGTAGAAGTTTTTTCAGAAATGAGGGATATGTTGGGATATAAATCTGTCATGCCAGCATGTTTTATTCTTCTCTTGATGAAGGTTTATTTTCTTTAACCCAGGTGTTTGCGATGCCGTTTGTTTTACAAAGGAATAGAGGGTCAAATAGGATTGGAGATTTCATGGTTCAAAAGGCTAGACACAGGTCTGCATGTAGTCTTTAAGGGACTGAGTACAGGGAGAGGGCTACCAGTATGTCCTGATAAGTAATATTTTAGAGGCCACTAATCCTTTTAGTTATGAATCTCTGTGGTCTCTCAAGTTAAGTGATATTGTTAGATAAATATATGCCAAAATTTGTAATATATTGAATAATGGGTGTAATGAACTTTGAGTAAAGGGGATTAAAACTTCTTTGGATCTAATGGAGATGCCTTTGGAATTTAGTCGAGCCAGATAGGCTATCCAAACTACTGCAAGGCATGAGAGTCAAATAAGGAATTAAGAAAAGTGCCTAGATTACTTACAGTAGTGTCTGATTGAGGGGTGTGCCACTTAAATGCTATGTGAAAATATTTTATTCACTTAAATGAACTGTGCTACATTTTTTCACATTTATTTGGAGACCAGTGTCCTTCCACCATCTGTTAACATGGTCTAACCCATGCTGGAGCAATTATGCTCCTATAGAACATTGAATAAATAACATTTAATTTACAGTTGTGTACAAACTTGGATAACCAGAGACCAATAGTGTTGGTCTGAAGGTCTAAGAAATCGAGGCTAACCAGGAGAAGGACCAACACTGTACCCTGTAACAAACCACTGCTAACTTTTTTGGTTTTAAGAGTGGTACCTTTGATTCTAACCACATGGGTTCTGTCAGGCAATCAGTCAACTATCATCTGACAGTATAAGGATTTACATTCAAATTTATAAGTCTCTCATTAGTACCTGCATAGGGGAGTAATGTCAAATGCTTGGGCCAGGACCAGATATGCTGTATGTGTTGCAACATAACCACTATCCAATGCTTCAGTTACTTTCTCAAAGAAATTTAATGAGCTTAAAGATGCAGGACCTTCCTTTTGCCAAAGCCAGACTGAAGAGAGTCCAGGGTTAAGTGAGTTTTAATGTCCTGATTAATGAGGACTGGGATAATATGCTCCATAACTGTATATATGAGACCGATGAGACTGATAGGGCTATAGTTAACCAGGGTCCATGGTTGTGCTAGCTTTGTGTAACATCATTACAGTAACTATTTTCCAGTCTTCAAGAATGTAGATAGTGAAAAGGATCAAATTAAAGAGGTCAAGGAGGGGGTCAGATAGACCGTATCTGGCACAGATCATCAGGCACCCTGGTATATTTACGAGTCCCATGGATGAGATGTTCTTAGCTTTTGAGAGGGCTGAAAGAACTTGTTCTATAGTAATTAATGGGGGTGGCTGGGATTGTGGATTAGCTACAGCTGTAAATGTGAGTGGTGTGAAATGTACAATAAATTTGTTAGCTAGGATATTCTTTTGGGTCAGAGTACACAGTATTATTGTGGACTAAGTCTGAACATTTTTGTGTGTTAATTCTTAAGTTATCTTCAACTTTAAAAGATATTTTAAGTTTATACTGAGCTTTGACCTTCCTAGTGGTTCTCTTAACTGGTTGCTTTACCCTACAGGAGACTTCACTGTACTTAAATGAGCATACTTGTCTCTGTTTTAAACGTCTAATTTCTGAATTCCTGGTAAAAGTACCAATATAAACTAAGGCAGCAAGGTGCCATATACAAGATGATATCATTTGCTAAACATGACAGTGAAATGGTCAGTATGGGATGTGCAAAAACAGGACATTTTCCATGCTTACATTAATAATGCAAAAATAACATATGACACTTCGTGTTGGAATAGTGTATTCAAGCAGTGGGTATTAATAAAAATTACATTAAAGTATGATGTGAAGACATTTTGAGACACAAATGCTTTTTTGGTAAAGCAGTTATGACTGTTGCCTATATTGTCATAAGTTCATTAATTTCCTAAAAGCTGTGTGACCTACAGGTGAACAAATAGTGCATCCTTCTACACAGGATCATAGGAGGTTACTAGGCTATTGGCCTTGAGGCCCTTATAAGCCTAGCCAAGAGTTTGGCCCATGTTTAGACAAATCAGCACCTGATGCCCCTGTCCAACAGGGACATGGGTGGAATCCCAGGGGTATATTTTCTGTTTCCCATCCAGTTATCCAGGTTGTGATTAAAAAGGGGGTAAAGAGGTACTCTGCTTGATGTTGAGAGGGAGTCTTTTCCGTAGATGGTGGGAGTCTCTGGGACACAAATCTGTCCCACCAACAGGTGTTGTTGATGTCACAGACCAGGTTGAGGCCAAGTGTGTGGGTGATTCGAGGGGAGCTTGACTTGCAGATATGCAGCAGTCCCATCAAGGCGGGGGTCTGTGATCGCCTTGTATGCCAGACAGAGGTCACCTCTGAGCAGTCTGTATGAAACTAAGTAGAGGGATAGGGATTTTAGCCTGTCTGTTGGAGTCCCTGGATTCCCCTGGTGAGGAACCTCTGCGGTCTCTCCAGCTGCTGTGTGTGCTTTGCAAAGTACATGCCGAAAGGGGTCAATAATGGGCTTTATAAGGGAAGAATACAGGAATGTTATGATCTCCTTGTCCCTGGATGAGATACCTTTACTTATGAGGTGGGCCATGCAGAAGGCTTTCCATACAATGGCAGCAACATGGTGGTAAAAAGTCAGGTTGCTATCAACCTGGGTTCCCAAATCCCTCAAGACTGATGCTTAGGACATTGTTATTAATGTGATATTTTGCGGTGATGTCACTCTCCCCAAAGGGGATAATGATGCATTTTTTGGTGTTCAGCTCAAGGCTGTTTCTGGCACCAATCATTTGTCTGAATGAGACCCTCTTGGAGGATGTCCGCATCACTAGGGGAACTGATGACAGCACCCAGCTTGCAGTCATCTGCATACTTGGTCAGCCATAGCCCACTGGTTTTGGCCTGCACCTCCTAAAAGTATATCCCAAGTAACAGAGGCACCAAGACCAAACCCTGGGGTACGCTGCTTGTTACAGGTCTACTGCTTGGGGTGGCTTCCCCAATTTTGACTACGTGAGTTGTATCAGTGAGCCAGTTTGCTACCCATCTGGTAGCATATGGATTGATGTCTAGTTGAGAGAGTTTATCTATTATGCCTGAGTGAGGAATAATGTCAAAGGCTTTGGCCAGATCAAGGTAGGTGGTGTGCACCGTCTTTCCCTTGTCCATGGCTTTGGTGACTCTCAAAGATAAATTTAACAGACATGACCTCCCCTTGATGAAGCCAAACTGTGTGGGATCAAGTGTTTGGAGGTTGCCACTGTCCTTGTTAATGAGGTCCATGATAATCCATTCCATGGCCTTGCAGATCAGGCTAGTTAGGCTGATGGGTCTATAATTTCCTGGATTGGTGGATGCTCCACCTTTGTGTAAAGGGATGACAGTGGCTGTCCTCCACTCAGCTGGGGCGAAGCTAGTACTTGGGCTTTGGTTGAATAGGGTGCATAACGGTGCTGCAGGTTCCTGCCTTAGTTCAGGCTATATTATTTGCCTTTGAGAGAGCAGTGATGACCTGTTCCCTAGATATAAGGGGAAGGGGGCAGGTACTGGGGATCCTCTGATTTACTGATGGGGGGACAGAGGGGTAAAGTTTTCACTGAATCTGTCAGCCAGCAAGTTTGCTATATCTACAGCATTTGTATATGTGGTGCCCTTTACCACCAGTTCTGAACAAATCTGGGTGATTCCCTCGAGGTTGCGGACATATGTGAAGAAGGGCTTATAAGTCTCTGTAGTAGATGTGGCCAATTTGGACTTGAAGTTTGCTTTGGAGGATTTTACTAGTGCTCTTATTTGCTTGTTCATGCTAAGGAGACATTGCTTTCAATTGGGCACTTGCTCCTTCTTGGTCTTGGACAGCAATTTTTTTCCTTTTGTTATAGAGTTTATTGCAGATGTCCACCAGACAGCTTTACTCTTCCTTACGGAGGATGATTTAGTTCCATCAGGTATTCCTAATTCCATGCATCTATATAAATGTTTGTGTAGTGCTTTGGTGTAGTTTTGGATATTGGTTCTAGTTCCTACAGAGGGGGAGGGAGCTGTGTATACCATCCCTCAGGAGGCTGTAATCAGCTTTGGAGAAGTTTTTATGCCTGATCCTTGCTAGAGGGGGGTTGGGAGAGATGGTACTATAGGGATGCTGCAGTGGTTACTCATGTTGGTTAATATCAAGTCCAATATATTATTGTCTCTTGTGGGGGTATCGACTAGCTTTTCCAAGGTGTTTGCATTGACAAAATCAGGGAATCTCTGGACATTTGTGTTATGGCATGAGTAGTTCTAATCTATGGGAATTTAGTCACCCAGGATCAGGGTAAAGGATTGAATCTTGATAGATTCAAGCAGGTCCACATAGGCAGATTGGGCATCTTGAGTCAGATTTGGGGGCCGGTAGCTAGCTGTGATTTGAATAGGGGTCTTGTCAGTGGTTAACTGCACCTGGAGTGTCTCCTGTGCGTCATACTGTTTGACCATCCTGGAGGTGTGTATGTCTTTAATGTATATTGAACCCCCATCTGCATTGGCTTTACTGCCCACAGTTTTGGGTCTGAATATATGATAGGATGAGTAACCATGTAAGGCTGGGGTGCTCTCTGCAGCTTTGAACCAGGTTTCTGTGATTGCACAGATGTCAGGATTTTCCAGGGTTGGGAATACCTACAATGAGTGCAGTTTCATGTTTAGACTCCTAGCGTTTAGCAGCATGACCTTTAATTTGTGTTTTATTGAAATGTTTATGTTGGTAGTTTTAACCTCATCACTTTTCCTAAAAAGGTACTATAGGGGAGGCAAGGGCCTTTGTCTGAAGCCCAGGTGAGCAGATGCAGGCCATGTCTGGCAAAGCATTGTCATCTGTCGATCATATCTTCCCAGACTGTCAGGTACTGGATCTCCCTGGAATGACACCAGAAACTAAGCCAATTGTTAAAATCAATCATTTTCTGTTTGTACTGAGGCATCATTCTGGGTGATGGCAAAATGCTGCTTAAGCTAGGGACATACATGCCTGGGATACATAATCAACGAGCACAATCATGTCTCTCTTCATATAGTCCGGAGAGGTACGTCTCAAGTCATTCATGCCAACAAGGACTATGACAGAGTCATAACAGTACCTGTTGTTGAGAGATTTGAGTGCGTATGTGATATGGTGGATTCTGGCACCTGACAGACAACTAACCATGATTCTCTCCTTATTCAGCCTGGTGAGAGGCACATCTGTATGTCTCACAATGGAGTCTCCTATGTCTAATATGTTGGATTTATGGTGAAGCCTTGGTGGCTGTGAGGCACAGGTGTGTGGACTATGCATGATATGTGGTGTGGAGAGCTGTGGAGATCGCGTGTGGTTTTGCCTCGGAGGTCTCCTTTGTTTTGGGTATGTTTATGTGGAGGACTTCCGCATATCTAGGTGTCAAAACATTAAGGCACACAGTTTTGCTCCTGTAACTTGCAATCTAACACACGTGGTTTTGTAGATTTAATATTGTTTTGAAATAGTATGATTTTTATTGTCTACATAATTTACATACATTTGGAAGTGTCACAAAACACCAGTATGTTTTTGCCTCTTGTCATACATCATTGGAAAGCTTGTAAGAGGTGAACAGTTCCCTCGCTGATTATTGTGATCCGTCTTGTACATTTACAGATGCATATTTACAGATACATAATCTTTTATTTGACCTTAATACTAGTATTTTTGGCAAACAATATTTTCTTTAGTCTGCACTATAAAATTTATATCTACAGATAGACCTCTGATACAGCAGCGCTGTATAGCCCATTCATTGTCTACCAAAGAGATATCATATTTTACATTTTTTTTGTAACTTGCATCATTTATCAGATTTTATAAATGTCACAAATTGTGTTTTCAGAAGAGGATTTTGCAGAAAAGCTCTCGGGAAGCAAGTGGTTTCCTGGCTTATATGATCTCTGGAAGCAAAAGGCAGTAATTAGCCTCCTGCTATGCAGGATTAAATTAGTTGAGCTGTTTTCTAGCTTGTGTAAATATGCTGTTAATTCGTTGGAATGAGCCCACTTGTATGCTCTAAGCAATTTTTTTTCATAAACATGGCACACTCATACAATACGCAGATGACTCAACTATCATCTGCTCAGCCCAGTCCCTACCCAAACTGCAAAAAGTCACACAGGAAGCCTTTTCCTCTGTTGAAACTTGGTTATCCGATGCCCAATTAATACTCAACCCAAACAAAACTAAACTACTCATCTTCCAACCCACCAAACATACTCAAAACAACTCTCATTTTAACATCACAGCAAAAGACAACATCACCATATACCCAACTGAACACATCAAATTGCTAGAAGTGGAAATAGACAATAAACTAAAATTTGACATTCACATATCCATGACCATAAAAAAAGTCCATAAAAACTAGGAGCGTTATACAGAAATAAGCAACTTCTCACCAAAGCAGCAAAGATTTCAGTAGCAAATTCCCACCTTATCTCCACCTTACTTTATCCCTCTCCAATATATACCAACCTAAGGCAATGCGATCTAAACAAGCTAGAGACCTGCTACAACAAAATTGCCAAATTCGCCACAGGGGCATCCTACCGTAGTCAGCACTGTGTCTCACTTGCTGAACTGGGTTGGCTTGAACTCCCTCACCTCCTTCAATGGTATCAACTCTCACTTGCCCACAAACTAGTAAACCATCCACTATAAATGTCCCATCCCTCCAGAATCTACTCCAACCTTATTGCATCACCAGACCACTAAGAGCCAGCAACAAAAATCACTTGCAAATCACTAAAGCCAATAACTCTGCTGGTGAAGCATTATTCTCTTGCACCATAGCCAAATTATGGAACTCCCTCCCACCCACAATTACCTCTGTACCATCATGCACACACTTCAAAACTTTACTAAAAGCGCACCTAAAAACATGCTGGCTGTGCCCTTGCAACTCCCACTCTAATATCACCCACCCCATCCAACCACTACCTTTCTTTCCACTCCACTAACTACCTTGATTATAGCAAGCTCAGATGCTCATAAACCTAGTACTTATTATACAGCAGGAACTTCTTATTCTAACATTTAATATCTGTTATGTAATTCACAGATAAAGATTCTAGTAGTCTGCTGATGTACTATGTTCTTCATCTGTAAATATGTTGTAAGTAATTGCTATGTAAATCACTATGTAATCCAATGTAACTACTGTCTGTTTATTTTAACTGTGGAGCTTTTCTCCCCGGGCCTCCGCTGAAAATGGACCTGCGTCCAGTCTGACACTCCCGGTCAACAAATATAAATAAATAAATAAATAAAATTCAGTCTTTTTTGGCTGAAATATCTCCTCTTGTATTCTGCACAATCATAGCTTACCTGTGTTTCAAAATGCCAAGTCTCATGGCCATGACCATACCCTTGGTTCCTCTTGCAAGATGTCATATGACAGTTCTCAGTGGATTCTTCCAGCCCAACAGTCTCAAATTGCAATTTTCTAGAACATCAAATCCACATTTATCTGGCCTTACAGACCTGTTTTAACATTGAGGGTAGATGCCATCAGTTTGCCTTACAGTCTCCTTCTACCTTCCACCCTTGTCCTTGACAACTTTCACCTTGGATGAGTTTTCCCAAGGGTGGGAGGGAAAGCATATTTGGGCAGGTTGTTCAGTGTTTTGGGGCATCATCGTAGCTGTCTTTCCATATAAACAGAGTGGTAGTAAGAGCAATTTTTTGAGCCTCCACAGATTCCAGGATTCCCTCCTGATGGGAGTTTTCACTATGTGGATGGATAACTTGGCATTTGAGTGATATGTAAATATGAAACCCTTTGACACCTCTGGTGTAGTAGAGAGGTAAAGCTGCGATTACAGTCTAGGCAACCAGAGTTTGATTAGTTACGCTCATGCTTGATGTAGCTGATGGGTAGGATGGACAATGCTCATGCTGGGGTGGGGCAGTGAGACAGAGGAGGATTCATGCTGCTACAGTCCTGAAAAGGAGTGACGACGTTGCATAAGCATCCTGGGCATTATCTTTTGGTCCAAACCACTGTCTAGTTGTAGCTTTCCATGAGTGTAGAAGCACATGCAGTTGCAGAAGAGTGTTGTTTGATCCTCTAGGTGATGAGGGTAGCTCATCCCTTACTGAGATGTGGGGTTAGACTATTCAACTGTTCTTGGCCAAGAAGTTGATGAGGACAAAAGCAGCCCTGGATAGCTTAGGCATCTGGGGTTCAGTGGACTCCCCACAATGGAGGAATGAAGGATCTCAAGTCCGGTTGTGGGGCAAAAACAACATGGGGGGGGTAAACCCGAGGCCTACCCGTCTGCGCCAAGAGGCTTCAGATATTTGAAAACAGTTCCAAGGTGCTCTTCTGTTAATGGACAATAAGCTACCATTTCCAATTTTCATGAAGGCCAAGATTGCATCTCTTTTTTTCACTGAAATTAAGGCCATATGCAAGAATGACCAGCTTTTTTTTTCTGTCTAGACCTCTGTGCCCCAAAGTATATATACTTGTGCCTGGCTGGTTGTACAAAGCCATTGCCTCAAGATACTAATGTCCATTCTACCAGAGCCATTGCCTCAAGTTGCCAAAATCCATTCTGCTAGAGCCTTGGTTACTTTACTAGCTTTTGCTGCAGTGTTCACAACATATGTGGTTGAACTTGGGGCTGCTGTTCACCTGACTGGTCTAACTGTCAAAGAGTTCTGCACATGTTAGGGTACAACCACTGGCTGATATCCCCCACACATGGAGATGCATTTCAATGTCCCAGATTAAAGGGATATTGGCCTGCACCATCTTCTGTTTCTGTTTTTTGTGTATAGCAAACCTTGCTGAGCCTGTACTCATTTTCCACCCTTCCATATTACTGTGCTTCTTGTCCTGAGAAGAAAGGTGTGTGACTGCTTGTACTTCAACAGAGTTTCTAGATTAACATTTGTTGTTCTCGCAGAGCTGTACTATTTCCATTGTGAGATCACTGTTGAGTATTCTTAATCATTTATTCAGAGCTTCACTGTGCCTGGCTTGAACACATCGGCCCCAGGGCCTATACAAGCCTAGCCATAATAATTCCCTGGCTGTTTCTTCCCACACTATTTACTTCCCTGGACCCCTGTCTAGCAGGGCGACTGACATGATCTCTGGGGTGAATTTCCTTTCTGCCATCCAATCGTCAAGGTTGGTGCTGACTATCAGAAAAAAAAAAACACAACCCAGAAAAAGAGTGACTCTCTAAGATTGCTCTTCTCCTTTAAACTTTTTTTGGCTAAAACTCTATCTGCTGCATAGTGCCTTTTTAGGCAGTGCCAGCCTGATCAACCAACATAGCTAAGCCAACTCAAAATAATTTAAAAATGGTATTGCTCAATGCTAGCAGTTAATAAACTAGAAACTCCCCTCCCTGCAAATTCTGCTCTTCTGGGAGAATGCAGACATCTGTGCAGTTACCAAGACTTCCCAGCAAAGTACTAAGCTAGCTGCTCTTGTAGGCCATTTTAAGCCAAGCCAGTTTCTCTTCAAAGGTGAGAATCAAACCTTGTACCTTGTGTCTGTGAGATAAACATATTAAACCTTGTTGGGGGTTGGTATAATGACTAAAGTTACAGAGGGCACCCTGGCAGTGCAAGGTTGTAATGCCTTACAGACATGTAGACCAGCTACTGCACAGGTAGGATTTAAAGGTGGAAGAGTCTCACTATATGTCAGATATACCCACAACTCAAGGCTAGTCAAGTAGTATGACAGACTTGAGCTTCTCCACATCCAGCGTACCATAGGTAAAGTCTAGTACCATATCATTGCAAGCTGTAAGAGATGCCATTACCATATACTTGAATGTATTAGAGATACTCCCCATTCAGCCCAACTCAATATTCATAGGTGACTGTCTACCTCAACATTAACTGGGAATCATAAACAACCTCAAATATGCAGGCCCAGAGATTTCTGGACTGTCAGCACAAACATCCTTAAACAGCTAGTCTACATGGCCATCAGGAGGGAGCAAATATCCTCAATCTGGTTCTCACAAACATGGAGGAATGATGCAATCTCCCTAGTATAAAATCCTTATTGGTGAGATCTTTAGAAATAGCTATTAAGCCTAGAATACCAGCTAACCTTTGAACATTTAAAAACTATTGCAAGGGTGACTACATCATATTAAGCAATGGTTTAGCAAACTTCCAAGCACCCCTAAACCCTGATAATGCAGCTGCCTTTGCACAGTTGTTCACAGAAACATAGTAGGAACACATTTTATTTTTTTCTCATATACTGCATGTGAATTGTTTTTACTACTGTTTTTGCTACTTTTCTGAAAAAAAAAATTGTAAACCTGTTTCCTACCTTTCCTGTAATTAGTGTTCCAGATACAGATTTGCTGTATCCAGGACTGTTTGTAAGCTTCTGAGCCCCCCAAGCCTTTCTGTGTTGGAGGGAAGCCTTCTAGCTTATCAGTGGGAGTGGTAAGCATTAGGTAACCTGTCTACCACATAAGGAGTGGTTCTGGCCCAGAATTTGTAGTTATTGGCCGTTTGGGCGGTCTTCCATCTCTCTCAACTTTCTGATTTGAAGGCCTGCATTTGCACTTGTTTCTTCTGTCCTGTAACTCCTGGGCCCATCTCATTTGCTCACTCAAATTTTTTTGCTCACTCAAATTTTTTTTTTTATTTTTTTTATTATCTGCTTTTACTGTATTTGTATTTCTTCCTACTTTATTTTGCTTTTGCGTCATCTTAAAAGTACTCAATTGTATTTATTACTGCTTGGTGTAACTCATTCTAAGCCTTTTAGTTTAAGAACTTGGGCTTCAGACGAGTTGTTTTACATTAAGAAGGTTTGTGGTCTGCACTGTAGTGGCAGAACAGCTTACATCCTTCTAAGTTGGGAACTGCTGATTGAGGGCTCAGTGTCTGTTATTCTAAAAGTGTATTAATTTTGGTTTAAGCACTTGGGCTTCACGCAAGTTATTTTACATTAAGAGGGTTCGTGGTCTGCACTCTTGTGGGAGGAGAGGCTGGACTCTGCCCTTCTGAGCTGGGAATTTCTGGTTAAAGGCTTATAGTGCCTGCATATTTGAACTGCTTCTTACTGAAATTGGTACACCTTGTTTGCTGTAGCATAGACTATATCCAGGCCTGCTGAAAATCTAGCTTTGTTTGTATAACTTGAGCACTAATCCAGGCATTCTTAAGTATTCAATTGTATTTATTACTGCTTGGTAGTAACTTGATTAAAGTGTAGCTATCATTCTAAGTCTTTTGGATTAAGCACTTGGGCTTCAGACCAGTTGTTTTACATTAGGAAGGTTTGTGGCCTGCACTGTGGTGGCAGGACAGGTAGCTTACATCCTTCTAAGTTGGGAACTGCTGATTGAGGGCTCAGTGTCTGTTATTCTAAAAGTGTATTAGTTCTGGTTTAAGCACTTGGGCTTCAGGCCAGTTATTTTACGTTAAGAAGGTTCGTGGTCTGCACTCTTGTGGGAGGAGAGGCAGAACTCTGCCCTTCTGAGCTGGGAATTTCTGGTTAAAGGCTTATAGTGCCTGAATATTTGAACTGTTTCTTACTGAAACTGGTACACCTTGTATGCTGTAGCATGGACTAGATCCAGGCCTGCTGAATCTAGCTTTGTTTGTATGCTTGTTGTTTGTTTGCTTGTTATTTCCCTGAAATGCTAATTCCACCTAAAACGCAGCTTTTCAGTGCTTCTGTGGATCCCTAGTGATATCTGCATTGCTTACTGTACTTATTTCCTTGTTTCACTTGAAAGAAAGTTACTGTTTGTCATTTTTGCATTTAAGTTACCTGTAACACATTGCATTTAAGTTACCTGGCACTTGCTCACTAAAGCAATTATATAAGTCAGCACTAAAAAATTAAAAGCACTACACCCTTACAAACTCCCCTTGAGTACCTTGTTCCCCATTGGCCCTTTTTTTCAATTATAAAGGATTTCCCAATACTATTCTAGCATGTCCAAAGGTCAGTTGTCAATCTCCTCTCCGGTCCAGCTGGTGAATCTGGGAATCTTGAGGCAATGTTACAACTGCCTCATGTACAAAGACAACCCTCTCCTCCTCCCAACAAATTCCAACACATGTGAGCGATGCAACCATATAGCCAAACTGGAGGCTAAGCTCTCTCAACTCAGTACTGGCGTAACCAGTCAGGAGAAGAAGGAAACCACACTCACTACAATTCCAGTCTCACATAGACCTACCACAACAGCAAACCAAACACAAAGACGCACAAAAACATACTTGGATGCTCTAAATAAAAATCTGCCTAAGCAGCAGAGACCTCCAAAGCAGTCACCCAAGCAACCGCTACCCCAAAACAAAACACGTGCAACACATAGCTCACAAAGCCAGTGTGCCGAACAGTCACAACCCTTAAGGCTAAACAACACACCTGATACACTTATAATAGGTGACTCTATCGTCAGGCACACTGACGTCCTGCTCACCAGGCTGAACAAGGAGAAGGTCACGGTGAGCTGCCTGTCGGGCGCTAGGATCCGCCACATAACACAAGCACTTAGGTCACTCCAAGGCAAGTACAAATATGACTCAGTCATTGTCCATGCTGGTGTGAATGACCTGAGACGTACCTCCCTGGACTACATGAAAAGAGACATAGAGGAGCTCTCTGAGCATGTAGCCCAGGCCGGTATGACCCTGACCTTGAGTAGCATCTTACCCTCACCAAGAATGATGCCACAATATGAAGACAAGATGATCAATTTCAACAATTGGCTTAAGTATTGGTGTCATTCAAAGGGGATCCAATGCCTGTCAGCCTGGGATGACATGCTCGACAAGCCACAATGCTTCGCTAGGGATGGCTTGCACCTGTCACCCTGGGCTTTCGGATATTCACAAAGGCTCTTGCTACCCCCATAGTGCCTTTTTTAGGCAAGGCTCAAAAGACAAACCCACCTCCATAGGGATCACAAGGGATAAGAAACAGAGTAATGCTACTCAACGCCAGAATTCTAAACCTCAAGATGCACGCACTCAAAACTCTCCTTAGCATGGAGAACATTGATATCTGTGCAGTAACAGAAACCTGGTTCAAGGCTCCCGAGAGCACCCCAGCACTACCAGGTTATACCTCATACCATGCTTTTCGGCCCCAAAACTTGGACCAAACCACAAAAGGAGGGGGGGAGTATCAGTATTCTTCAAAGATACCCACACCTCCAGGTTGGTGGCACAGCACGAAGCATCAGAGACTATCTATGTGCAACTAACAGTGGGTAAAACTGCCTTCCAGTTTATAGCCTGCTACAGACCACCCTCCCAAACCCAGGAACCCCACTCGGCCTTCCTGAGAACACTGGAAAATATGAAGGTCTCTCCAAACACCATTATATTGAGCGACTTCAACTACCCAAACATAGACTGGGATCATTACTCTAGCTCCAACACCCTAGCCCAAAGGTTCGTAGAATTTATAAACTCAAATGCTATGGAACAACTTGTTACCACTCCCACAAGAGGGGAAAACATACTGGACCTGATCATCACCAACATGGGGACTCTATGCTCCAGACCAGAAGTGTATCCCTCACTGGTAAGATCAGACCATAAACTAATCTTACTGGATATTCACATCCCGACCCCACCCCCTGCCCAGAAAACCACAGTGAAAAACTTCTCTAAAGCAAATTTCACACTCCTCAAAACCAAGGTGGAATCCTTCAAAGCCCCCGGGCCTGTGGAAAATACGGCCCAGACCGCAGAATCCTTTATAAACGCATTCTATGAACACCTTCAGGAATGCATGGATCATGCAATCCCATACAAAACCAAGACCCAATCCTCCAAAGGCAGGCGTTCTGTCTGGTGGACCCCAGCCATAAACAAACTATACAATAGAAGGAGGAAGCTACTACATGATAGAGCAAAATCCCAAAAAGGGAAGGCATCTCTGATCAGTATTAGCAAAAAACTACGGGCACTCATAAAATCGTCTAAGGCCAGCTTCGAGAGAAAAATTGCACAGGACACTAAGGATAATCACAAGGCTTTCTTTAGTTATGTTAGGAACCTGGGTGGGAATTCCCAGATATGCTCAGAATTAGTCCAAAATGACAAAAAAATACACTGAACCCACAGACATTGCCAAAATCCTAGCTGACAGGTTCAGCACAAACTCCCCACCAAAAGGGCAAATATCTATCCCAGCAGAGTGCTGCCCCCCTAACATCTCAGATGCTCAGGTAAGAGCCACCCTCTCCAAAGCAAAAAACACAGCATCAATGGGACCAGACGGTGTCCCTGGCTGCGTCCCACATGAACTCCAAGAAGAGTTAAACCCAAACATAAAATTACTGTTCAATTTCAATCTCAGCCTTACTACAGGATATGTACCCAAAGAGTGGCGTAAAGCAACAGTGGTCCCTCTCCACAAAGGTGGTGCCTCAACGGATCCTGGAAACTATCGCCCCATAAGCCTGACTGGCTTGGTCTGCAAAGCTATGGAAAGGATCATCATGGACCTCATAAATAAAGATATTGGGGACCTGCAAACACTGGATCCTACCTAGTTCGGCTTTGTTAAGGGCAGATCCTGCCTCTTAAACCTGGTCGATTTCTTTGAAACAGTCACCAAGGCCATTGACGAGGGGAAGGTGGTCCACACAGCCTACCTGGACCTCGCAAAAGCCTTTGATACAATACCCCACTCGGGCATTATAGATAATGTCACTAGATGGTTGCAAACTGGCTCAAGGACAAAACCCACATGGTTAGAATTGCTGGAGCCATGTCAGACTCCAAACCAGTTACAAGTGGCGTCTCACAAGGCTCAGTCCTGGGACCTCTCTTGTTTGGTATATATTTCTCGGAGGTACAGGCCAACACGGAAGGACTGTGGCTGACCAAGTTCGCAGATGACTGCAAACTGGGCACCATAATCGACTCTCCAGTCGACACAAGCATCCTCCAAAAGGGCCTCATAGAAATAGACAACTGGTGCCAGAGCCATGGCCTCAAGCTAAATGCAAAAAGTGTATAGTCATCCCCTTTGGCAAAAACAAAGTGCCCACAAATTACCACATAGGTGGTAATCCATTAAGTACAAAAGAAGTAATTAGGGACCTGGGGACCCAAGTTGATAGCAGTCTCTCATTTGACAACCACGTGGCCAAAGTGGTTAGAAAAACATTTTATATTGCCCACCTAATCATGAAGGGATTCACATCTAGATCAGGGGAGGTCATCGTGTCTCTTTACTCATCAGGCCCATAATTGAGTACAATGCCCCTTTTGGGATATACCTTACCAGACACCTGCAGCAACTGGAATGACCCCAAAAGTAACTCACCAAGAGGATCAAAGGGCTCAAACAGATGCCATATGCTGCCCGGGTAAAGAAACTCCAGCTCTACTCAGTGGCATACTGCTTGCTCAGAGGCAATCTGTGCCTGACGTATAAAGCCGTGTCCAACCCGGAATTAATGGACATGCTGCACCTCAGAAAATCCAAATCCCATCGAGCTACGTGCTCGAGAGACTTGAACCTCAGCACTGAAATAAATAGGACATGCTGGAGGGACAGATTCATAACCCAGAGGCTCCCTTTACTCTGGAATAAAATCCCAGTCCAGGTTAGGCAGAATCCCTCATTGACTCTCTTCAAAAGGAATCTTGATGAGTGGATGGGAGATCTTAGGTTTACCCCGGGTATCACTTCTGTGTCACTGTTACAGAGGCACAGTATACTAACCTCGAAAAAGGGCATAGCAAAATTAATTTAAAATGGGTGGCGAAAGCCAAACATACTCTGGCTAGGCTTATAAATGCCCTAGGGCAGATAGACTAGTATGAACCTATACATGGAAAGCTGTACATTCATAGTTAGATAAAAGGCATCCAGTCCAGGAGACCAGCTAGTAGTCCACTCCACGTTCCTGGTTGCTCTTTCTAGAAACATTGCTCATTCTAGTTAAGTGACATACTCAAGGTCACCCAGTAGGCAAAAGAAGGTGGAAGGATTCAAACCCTGTACCCTTGGATCTGGAAACAGTTCATTAATAAGTCAGAGTTTTAGTCCTCTGTGCCAATTGCCAGATATCTAAGATTTCTGCTAGAATAACTGGCATTGCATTAGCAAGGGTTTTTCTGAAGGAAACAAATTGAAGTGTACATGCCTGTCTCTGTTTAGTCACTGCAGTCCACAGTAATTTACAAGAAAGCCACAGATTTTTACAAGGAACAGACAAAAATATCTCTCAATTTCTTTGTTGAAGAAATCTGGAGAAAGACAAAAATAATAGTGGGACAAAGGCTCAAAATTGGAATTTTTTTTTTAAGTATTATTTTATGTCTGTCTAGTGGATATACCTGGTAAGCAGTATTCCTTCCCCAGAAGAAAGCCAGGAGCAAAGTCAGGTTAAGTGACTTGCTCAGAGTCACGCATTAGTCATATGGAAATGGGAAGGATTCAGATTCTGTACTTTTTTGACTGCTTTTCTTTTGAAGCAGTGCTAATAGATCAGATCTTTAAGTGGCAGATAACCATACTTCATTTAAAAAAGTTAACAGAACAAGGAGTGTTGCATGGACATGCATTTTCTGAACAGTATAAACTATGAAACTAAATAATGTTGTCTTCAGTAATTTACAAGAAAAAAAGTAAAGTGGCTCAGGATATGAATATGAGACAAAAGCAGAGATCTTCAAAACTGGAGTCCAGTAAGAAGCAGACTGCTCTTACTCACTTAAGTTAACAAAACAACAGGTATTTCATCAACATGCATTTTCTAAAAAAATAGTCTCTAATCCTGTGCAACATATTCTGAAATGAAGAAGTTAATGAGGGTCAGGCAGCTGGCGAAGAGGATTAAGGCTCCAAACTCTTAAGCTGTTTCTTCTAGTCCAGGGTTTGGCTCCTTAGGCCTTTATTTGTCTGCTGTGCGACTCTGGGCAAATCACTTACCCAGGCTGTACTCCTAGTTTACCTGAGCAAGTCACCTACCCAGACAGTGCTCCTAGTTTTCCTGAGAAAGTCACCTACCCAGACAGTGCTCCTAGTTTTCCTGAGCAAGTCAGCTACCCAGACAGTACTCCTAATTTTCATGAGCAATTCACCTACCCAGACGGTACTGCTAGTTTACCTGAGTAAGTCACTTACCCAGACAGTACTCCTAGTTTACCTGAACAAGTCACTTACCCAGACAGTACTCCTAGTGACTACAATATCTGGATTGCTTCTAAAACCATCTTGGACCTACAAAGATGATAAGTATTTTTTGCACTTGTAACTGCCTCATTTCTGTGCAGCATTTATTGATTTTGTTGACTTTATCACTGTTTTTCAGTCTGCACTTGTTAAAGAAACACCATCTGTTACTGTACTGCTCTTAGATTGTTTTAATAGTATTCTGATATTTCCTAACCTCCTCTGGTACTGCTCTTCTGAGTTTGCCAAAGTTCTCCTGAGTGTGCCAAAATATTTCTTAAGTCTTGCCAAGTTTGTCTGTGCTGCTGTTCTCTTATATTGTTTACGTTTTCTTTATTTTGCTGAACATTTCTTAGGGTTAGTGAACTTATTTCCAAGGATTCCCAATATTGCAGAAGTTGTGACTTTTTTGTTGTAAAGCATTTGTTATTGCAGTTGAGGTCAAAACCAGTTTGTTTTACATTAAGAGGGTTCTTTTTGCACTTTGGTGGAAGCAGAGCAAAATTCAACCTATCCAGGTTGGAAACTGCTGGTGGAAAGTTTATTGTGTTTAAATCTGATTGGCCTAAGGGATTAACTGTGTAAAAGTCTTTCATCCTGCTGGTATAAAAGCCTCTTGCAAAAGCAGTTCCCAGTGCCTTGTATATATTACTTAGTATAGTCCTGGAATCTAATTTTTTCATCTTCAATGATGAAATTTTTTTACAAAAACAAGGTGTAGCCATGGGCTCCCCTTGTGGAGCCAGTGTTGCTAACATATTCATGGCTTTTTGGGAATATAAGTATATCCTTTCAAATCCTTTATTTAATGAACAGTTACGCCTCTATACACGTTACCTTGACGACATTTTCTTCTTGCTTAAAGGTAACGCAACAGAGGCTGATGCGCTAGTTGAATTCATGAATCACACGACTGGTTTTCTCAAATTTACACACTGTTTCTCTTTTCAAGAGATTGATTACTTAGATGTCCATCTCAGTAAAGATAATATTACCGGGGCCTACTTGTCCAAAGTGTTCAGAAAAACCACCTACTGTAACTCTATCTTGCACTTCACTAGCCAGCATCCTTTTAAACAGAAGAAAGCTATTATAAAGGGTCAGTTGGTTAGAGCTGTGCGCATGTGTAATACATCTTCTTCTTTCGGCCAGGAATGTGCCTTTCTTAGAAATCAATTCTTGAATAGAGGTTATCCAGATATGTTAATAGATGAGACTATTACAGAAATCGAAGTGAAGAGATCAGTTGGTTTCTATAAACCATTACTTAAAGTATTTGATGAAGAAATGACTGTGATTATTCAACCTGATGTTAACTCTGACCTTGTAGAAAGAGGGAGGAATCAATCTCCTGATTCTGTTAACATCAGGAATCACAATCAAGTCAAAGTTAACCTCTCTACCAGCTTCATCACAACATTTAGTAATGACGCTGGAAAAATTTGTAACATCTTGACCAAAAACTGGCAGCTTATTAGGAACGACGCCCTCCTGTTTGAAAAGTTGGGACCTTTTCCCAGAGTAGTGTTTAAGAAGGGTAGGAACTTAAAAGAACTCCTACAATCTAAACAAAAGCCACAGTTTTCTAAATGTAAAGGGTCCACAATTTGTGGAACCTGTAATTGGTGTCATCTGGTTAGAGTAGGCCTATCCTTCTATGTTAATGATATAAAATATGATATCAAGCTTACAATTAACTGTAACACGAAATCAGTAATTTATGGAGCATTTTGTAATGCATGTCCTGCTTTTTATATTGGCAAGACAGACCGTAAATTACGTCAGCGTATTTACGAACATGTCTATGCCATGAGGACCAACAAACAAGAGAACGCTTTAGCCAAACATGTGCTAAACTTTCCTGACCATAAGTTCTCTTTCATGGGAATAGATCATATTCCCATGAGCATTAGAGGAGGTCCCCTTTCTTTATTGTTAGAATTTCGTGAACTGGAATGGCAAATTAAACTCAATGCATTCCATAGCCCTGGGTTAAACGACAATTGTAACATCTCAGTCGTGTTAAAAATGAGAAGTTACACTAAATAATCAGCTAGGTAACCTTGTATATATGTTTTAATATTATGACAGAGTTATAATGTATTTAAAGCATTATGGATTGTGGTTGGATATTTTTTGTACTGATTTTATATCTGATGTTTTACTGGGTCAGTTTATTCATTAACTTTTTATTTTTATTATTCATTACTGTACTATTTGATGGATATACTATCAAGCAGAAGCATGTAGAGAGAAGTGGAGCGCTAGAGAGGAACTGACGTCTTTTGACACTCCTCCTTTAATTTTAAATGTATTGCTTGGCGCTAAAATCTTTCACATTCTTCATTGTTTGTTTCTGAAGAAGCTACGCTTTTGTCATAGTAGCGAAAACGCTTTTATTTTTGGTAATAAAGTTGCGTTCAGACTAGAAAAGACAAGAACTTTTGGATTTATTCCTCAATCAGATTTTGGTGACACTGTGTGCTGCTACCTCCCGGCTTTTGTTTATTACGCCTTGTATATAGGCAAACTTCTGCAGTTTAAAATGCTCTATAGAAAATGTTCTCCGTAGTCTTCTACTGTTCACAACTGCTCAAAGAGCTGCCAGTTTGTGCAGAGGGCAGTACCTCTGCAGGTCATCTAACCGGAGGTGTTCAACATTTTGCTAGAGGGCTTGAGACATTCTGCTGAAATCCAAAGTATCCACTGCTAAAATTGAAAAAAAAAATAACCTTGTGAGTCTTCTCTGCACTTTGCTGACGATATTTTATAATTTTGCTGATTTTTACGCACTTTAAAACAGCTGTTCTGTTGCTTTAAATCACTAGTATATAGCATAGACTAGATTCGGGTAGACTATGTTACACTTGAGTACTATTACAGCTGTCTTACATTAGGAGGGCCCTGCTTGCACCCTTGTGACAGAAGTGTGTAGTCTGCCCATCATCTGAGTTGCAGATTACTGGAGGAAAGCTCATTGTGTGCTTTCCTGTTAGTTTATCTTAATAGTGTTTGTTTTCAGTTTGCCTGTATTTAAGCCTCATGTGCAATGGGGTTCAGTGGTGCCATCTATAGATGCAAATGCCTTGAAAGAAAATTTTCTCCTAGACATCTGTTAGTGAACCCTCCCAGGCTTTCCTGCTGCATTGTGAGAAACTCAGTTGCACATTGAGAAGCCTTGCCATAGTTTTCACCCCTAGCCTTCAATAGAATAAGCTCCTATGTTAATCCTAGAGTAAAATCTGATCAAAATAGCCCACGCCCCAATAGTAGTTGTGGTACAAACCTGCCACAATGGATGATCATTTTCCAACCATTTCTTCAGCCAGCCTAATTGACATGGGCATCCTGAGGCAATGTAGTAATTGCCTTATGTACACTGACAAGCACTTACTCCTAAAACAAACAAATACAATATGTGAGAGAGGTAGTTACACTATGAATTTGGAATCATTTCTCTTGCGTAACAATATCACTTCTCACACAAAACAAGGTCACAACACAAACCCACATAGGTTCATAGTTTGACACTAGGCTATCTGCCCTAGGGCATTTACAAGCCTAGCCAGAGTGTGTTTGGCTTTCGCCACCCTTTTAAATGAGTTTACTATACCCTTTTAAGGTTAGTTTACTGTGCCTCTGTCTAGCAGTGACGCAGAAGTGATCCCCGGGGTAAACCTACGATCTCCCATCCACTCGTCAAGATTTCTCTTGAAGAGAAGCAGTGAGGGGCTCTGTCTGACATGGACTGGGATTCTATTCCAGAGTGATGGGAGCCTCTGGGTTATGACTCTGTCTCTCCAGCATGTTCTATTAATTTCTCTGCTGAGGTTTAAGTCCCTCGAGTGCGTAGCTCTAAGGGATTTGGATTTTCTGAGGTGGAACATGTCCATTAAATCTGGGTTTGACATGGCTTTATACGTCAGGCACATGTCGCCTCTGAGTAGGCGGTATGCAACTGAGTATAGCTGGAGTTTCTTTAACTGGGCAGCATAGGTCATCTGTTTGAGTCCCTTGATCCTCTTGGTGAGGTACGTTTGGGGTCTTTCCAGTTGCTGCAGGTGTCTGGTAAGGTGCATCCCAAATGGGGCATTGTATTCTGTTATGGGCCTGATGAGTGATGAGTAGAGGGGCACAATGACCTCTCTTGATCTAGATGTGAACCCTTTCGTGATAAGGTGGGCTAAATAGAAGGTCTATCTAACCACTTTGGCGACTTGATTGTCAAAGGAAAGATTGCTATCCACTTGGGTCCCCAAATCCCTAATTACTACTTCCGTGCTTAATGGATTACCACCTATGTGGTAATTTGTGGGCACTTTGTTTTTCCCAAAGGGGATGACTATGCACTTTTTGGCATTTAGCTTTAGGCCAGGATTCTGGCACCAGTTATCCATCTCTGTGAGATCCTTTTGGAGGATGTCTGTGTCAGTTGGCGAGTCGATTATGGCACCCAGTTTGCAGTCCTCTGCGAACTTGGACAGCCATAGTCCTCCCGTGTTAGCCTATACCTCAGAGAAATATATACTGAACAAGGGAGGTCCCAGGACTGAGCCTTGTGGGACGCCACTAGTAACTGGTTTAGAGTCTGACATGGCTCCCGCAGTTCTGACCATGTGGGTTCTATCCTTGAGCCAGTTTGCAACCTATCTTATGACATAGGGGTTGATATTTAAGCTGGAGAGCTTATTTATGATGCCTGAGTGGGGTATTGTGTCAAAGGCTTTTGCGAAGTCCAGGTAGGCTGTGTGGACTTCTTCCCTTCATCTATGGCCTTGGTGACTGTTTCAAAGAAGTCAGCCAGGTTCAGGAGGCAGCCTCTGCCCTTAACAAAGCCAAATTGGGTAGGATCCAGCGTCTGCAGATCCCCAATGTCTTTGTTTATGAGTTCCATGATGATCCGCTCCATAGCTTTGCAGACCAGGCTTGTCAAACTTATGGGGCGATAGTTTCCAGGGTCCGTTGAGGCACCGCCTATGTGGAGTGGGACTACTGTTGCTGTACGCCATTCCTTGGGTACATATCCTGTACTAAGGCTGAGGTTGAACTGTAACTTTATATGAGGTTATAGCTCTTCTTGGAGCTCGGGTAGGACGCAGCCCGGGACACCATCCGGTCCCATTGATGCTGTGTTTTTTGCCTTGGAGAGGGTAGCTCTCACCTGAGCATCTGAGATGTCAGGGAGGCGACTCTCTGCTGGGATAGATATTTGCTCTTTTGGGGGGAAGGGGGGGAGAAGTTTGCACTGAACCTGTCTGCCAGGATGTTGGCTATGTCTGTGGGTTCAGTGTTTTTTTGTCATTTTGGATTAACTCTGAACATATCTGGGAGTTGCCACCCAGGTGTCTAACATAACTAAAGAAGGCCTTGTGATTATCTTTGGTGTCCTGTGCAATTTTTCTCTCGAAGCTGGCCTTGGATGATTTTATGAGGGACCGTAGTTTTTTGCTAGTACTGATCAGAGATGCCTTCCCTTTTAGGGATTTAGCTCTATCATGTAATAGCTTCCTCCTTTTGTTGTAAAGTTTATTTATGGCTGGGGTCCACCAGATTGGATGCCTGCCTTTGGAGGATTGGGTCGTGGTTTTATTTGGGATTGCATGATCCATGCATTCCTGAAGGTGTCCATAGAATGCGTTTATAAAGGTTTCTGCAGTTTGGGCCATAGTTTCCGCTGGCCGAGGGCTTTGAAGGATGTCACCTCGATTTTGAGAAGTGTGAAGTTAGCTTTTGAGAAATTTTTCACTGGTTTTCTGGGCTGGGGGTGGGGTCGGGATGTGGATGTCCAGTGAGATTAATTTATGGTCTGATCTTACCAATGAGGGGTATACTTCTGGTGTGGAGCATAGAGTCCCCATGTTGGTGATGATCAGGTCCAGTATGTTTTCCCCTCTTGTGGGAGTGGTGACTAGTTGTTCCATAGCATTTGAGTTTATAAATTCAAGGAACCTTTGGGCTAGGGCGTTGGGGCTTGAGTAATGCTCCCAGTCTATGTTTGGGTAGTTGAAATCACCCAGTATAATGCTGTTTGGAGAGACCTTCATATTCTCCAGTGTTTTCAGGAAGGCCGAGTGAGGTATATGCGGAGGTACTCAATATAAGCCTAACAAAAGATCAGAGACCTCCCAAATGCAAACCACTTGCACACACTGCAAAGCAATCAGAATGCACTACACTTAACCCACACACCAGTGTCTCAGCAAATAAGCCTGTAAGGCAGAACACCTCAACACCAAATGTCTTGGTCATAGGCGACTCCATAGTGAGGCACACAGATGTCCTCCTCACCAGGCTGGACAAGGAGAAGGTCACAATTAGTTGTCTGTCAGGTGCCAGGATCTGTTGAATCACACACGCACTCAAACCAGTCAACAACAATTACCTCTATGACCGTGTCTTAGTACATGTTGGGGTGAGTGACTTCAGACGTGCTTCTCTGGACTATATGAAGAGAGACATGACTGAACTCTGTGTGTCCGAGACAGGTATGTCCCTAGCTATAAGCAACATTCTGCCTTCACCCAGGATGATGCCACAATATAGATAAAAAATGATTGACTTCAACAATTGACTTAGCTTCCGGTGATTACTCTAGGGGGATCCACTATCTGTCAGCCTGGGAAGACATGGTTAACAGATCACATGCTTTGCCAGAGTTGGTCTTCACCTGTTGTCCAGGCTTTCGGATACTGGCAAATGTGCTTGCCTCTACCATAGTACCTTTTTTAGGCGATGTCTAAGCAACAACATTTCCAATGTAAAAAAAATCCACTTGAGACAAACTCAAGGTTATGCTGCTTAATGCTAGAAGCCTAAACAGAAAACTGTACTCCCTGGAAGCACCCCTCAACTTGGAAGATGCTGATGTTTGAGCAGTCACGGAGACGTGGTTCAAGGTGGCAGAGAGCTACAATGCCTTTCACACGTTCAGACCCCACAATGTGTGTGAAAGAACCAAAGGTTAAGGTGTATCCATCTTCATTAAAGCCAAATACACCTTGTCACTGGTTAAACAGTATGACTGTCTTGACCTACTTTAAGTCCAACTAACTATAAAACACCATACCACATCGCTAGCTATAAGTCGCCCACTATGGACAAAGGGGAAGCACACCACCTACTTGGACTTGCTAGAGTCATTCAGTATACAGCCAAACACTTTGGTCATGGGAGATTTTAACTATCTTACCATTGATTGGGTGGGAGATTTCAACTATCTTACCATTGATTGGGTGACATACAAGAGCACAAACATGCTCACCTCGAGGTTCCTGGACTTTGTCATTAAAAATGCTCCAAACAGCTAGTCTTTGCCCCCACAAGTGGCTCAAATGACCTTGGCTTGGTACTCACCACTACTTCCTGTGCGCTGCCCCGGTAAGCTCCGACCATAAATCTCTCCCATTCAAAGTAACAATCTGACCTGACACCCCGACAGGAATAAAATGAAAAATTTCTCCAAAGCAAACTACAGCCTTGTAGGTATAAAGTTTCAAACCTCCTGCTAACACAGCCAACAATGATTCATACGCAGAGGAATACACAAATGCCCTGTATAACTGCCTAAACAACTGCATAGACTTGGCTGCACCTAACTGGATCAAAACCAGGTCCACCTGAAAAAACCCTGGTGGACCTCAAGTATAAATAGGTTATAAAACAAAAGGAAGAAATTGATGTCTAAGAAAAAGAGAGAACTTGCTCAGCAGAAGAATACCCGCCACAGCTTGGGCAAACAAATCGTATGTCTTGTAAAGTCTTCGAAAGCTAGAAGCTAAATTAGCATCCCTACTAAGGATAATCATAAGGCATTCTTTAGCTACATCTGAAATCTAAAAGGGAACCCCCAACTATATGCTGAACTTATAGTGGACGGTACTTCTCGTACTGAACCTGAGGAAATTGCCAAGCTGCTAGTTGACAGATTGGGCGCAAACTTCACCCTCATGTCTCCCCACCACCCATACCCCAAAGCATACCTGACTCAAGTTCTCTGCCTAGTATTTCCAAAGAGCAGGTCATATCAGCACTCTCCAAGGCCAAAAAGCATGGCCTCTATGGGACCAGATAATATCACAGGCTGCTTACTAAACAATCTAAAACAAGACCTAGTGGAACCACTTGATGCTGTTTAACCTCAGCCTGAGCACTGGCTTTGTTACAGCAGAGTAGAGAACAGCAACAGTAATCCCCCTGCACAAAGGGGGTCCATCAATCGACCCTGAGAACTGTAGACCCATAAACCTAACCAGCCTCATCTATAAGGCAATGGAAGGAATCATCATGGACCTTCTCAACAATGACGTAGGTGACTTTCAAATTCTTGGCCTGACCCAGTTTGGCTTTAATGGTAGATAATGCTTATTGAACCTGGTGGACTTCGAGGATGTCACCAAAGCCCTGGATGAAGGCAAAAACAGAACATGCTGCCTGTCTTGACTTAGCCCAGGAGTTTGACACAATCCCAGACTCTGGTATCATTGACAAACTTTTACAGCTGGGGTTTAACTCATACATAACTAAATGGGTAGAAGCTGCCTCACAGACAGAGCACATACTGTTAAAGTTGAGGGATTCTACGTCTACCAGTAGACCAGTTACCAGTGGTGTGTGCTGTATCACAAGGCTCTATGCTGGGCCCTGTACTGTTTGGAATCTATTTCTAGGAAATCTAGGCGAAAGTAGATGGCCTGTGGCTTACCAAGTTCACTGATTGCAAACCAAGTGCAATCACCGAGTCCCTAAATTATGTTGACATATTTCAAAAGGGGCTTACACAGACATGATTGATTCCAAAGCCATGGACTAAAACTAAACACAAACAAATGCATTATCATCCCCTTTGGCAAAGAAGACGTCTCTGCAAATTAAATATTGACAGCTCCCCCCAAGCTCAAATCCAGTGGTGTGAGATTTGGGAACGCAGGTTGATAGCAATCTAAACTTCAATCACCATGTATCCACAGAGGTAAGGAAAGCTTTTTGCACTGCGCGTCTCGTAAGTAAAGGCATTACATCCAAGACTTAAGGATGTTATAACTCCTCTATACTCAACCCTCATCAAACCACATAGAGTACAATCCTCCCTTCTGCATGTATCTCACCAGACACCTGCAGCAGCTGGAGAAATCACAGCGGTTTCTCACCAAGAAAATTCTGGTCCTCCAAAATGTGACCAACATGGAAAGACTGAAAGCACTGTCACTGTACTTCTATCCTACAGGCTGCTGAGAGGTGACTTGGGCCTGGTCTATAGAGCAGGCTGTTACCCTGCCCTAGTGGAAATGCTGCAGATCAAATGGGATAAGAGTCGTTCTCTCTCTCCAGGGATCTCAATCTAGCTTGCGACATTAACAGAACATGCTGGAGGGAGAGAGCGAGATGCATCTCCCAGAGATTTCCACTTCTCTGGAATAAACTCCTGATTCATGTGAAGCAGAGCTCCTCAATGACCCTATTCAAGTGCAACCTAGACAATTGGATGAGAGACCGTAAATTCATCTGAGGGGTGGGACCTGTGTCCTTCATGGACGGGGCAGTCTGTGCTGATCATAGACTTGCTCTGTGAATAACAACCATGTAACCAAGGTCAATTAGGAAACATGGGTATAACATGGCTAGGCTTGTGAAGGCTTTGGAGCAATTAGCCTAGTAACCTCCTATGAACATATAAAAAGACACCAAAGCAAGCAGGGTCGGTGAGAGAAGACTCCTAATGTCTGGCATGACTTTTTACATTTTTAAGTCTATACTGGTGCATTCATGCCAGTTAAGTAAAAAAAGTCATGGGCATTCAGACGTCATTTGTATATATTTTGTGGGCATCCACTACAGAGGAGTTTTTAAGGAAAGGTATTCCAGAGTGAAGACTCTAGTGCTTGGCTTAATCTTTCTTGCAGTCTTCAAAGGTAGGACTGATATAATAGGGTATGATGTGGAGAGGTAACACAGCAGAGTATTGTCTTGGAATGGACACCTGTGTTGATTACTGTCTTCTGTACCAAAGTGTCTGTAGACTGATTCCCAGTCACCAAAGCAGAATACTTCAGCTTTGGCAATGGGAGGCACCAGTGTACATTAAAGCCAGCCATGTTGTGCCAAGACTATCCAATGCCCAGTTCAACATAAACGTGTATGCTATTGGCAAAGTTGGAAAATTGAAGTCAAAGTTGTACCTGTCCATGATGGCCTTTTTAGGGTCAGAAACATGGGGACTGGCAGGGAAGACTTTCATGTTCTAGCATGGAGAGCTTACATAGTGGTTATTTTTTTCAGTCTCTTACAAAAATGTGAAAGTGGAGAAAATGCCAGAAAACTTCTTCTTTTGCGATAGATATAATGGCTGTGCAAATTTGTCATAATTAAAAACAAGTATATAGGCAAATGGTTTCTAGAATGGTAATGATGAGTCTGTAGTAAAAGAAACAGTGGGAAATGTTAAATTACTCCTTTTTCAGTTTTCTTGATGGGAATCTTTTTACTGAATGCCTTCTCAAACCGAGGAAGGATGCCATTTATTGATTGTGTTTAGTTATATGTTTGCTTTCATTTTTATTAGTAGTATTTTATTATTATTATTAGTATTATCATTAGTACTACTTTTTAGGAGGTTTAACAACACCCCTTTGTCAAGGGTACAGCCAATCTTGAGGCCGAAAATTTAATAAATTTACCAGAACCTTTTCAGACAAAAACTTTCAGTTGATAGGGATTTTTTCTGTAAGTACAGCTGTAACTGGTCCTGTCGCTAAATGTGTACACAGAAAATGCATAAATTGAGCACTTGAAGGAATATGGCTTTCACCTAAACCAAATAACACACTTCTTGTGCCTCTCCTGCAGTCAGTATATGACTGAAACAAAAGCAGTCACCCAAATACAGTAACTGTTTGAGGACCAGAAGTGAGAAACTTGCAGGTAGCTGTTAACAGAAACCTGAAAATGGTCTTGCTGTGTATTTATGACATGAGGCTGTCCCAGTTTTTCAAGGCTCCATAGGACTGGGTTAATTTTGCTTTTTAGGAGTAGGAGTGTTTTTTTTTTTTAAGTCTTCAGATGATGATAGCAGTACGATCAGGTAATGAGGCAGTTGTACTAGACATGGCAGTTTGTACAAACGTATCACACTGTGTATGACTAAGGAAGAGCTCATTTCTAAGCAAGACATTTTGGAGATGCGTCAGATGTATCATCTTTTGCCGTCTTAGTGCCTGTTAAGTTTAGGAAGCAGAAATTGCAAGTAATTTATGTGGCTATGTTAAGTGTTCCGAATGTTTATACCTTGTGTCTTTTTCTTTTTCAGATTTGCTTATAATTCCCACATCTATCCTTTAAAAATTCTCTTCCATTTTTGCATCAATGCTGTTTTTGTTGCTGGAAGATCTTTAACTTGCAGAGCTATTTGCAGATACTCGTGTGCCTTTAAAAATATGGAAAATATGGATATTGGCAACCATAATTTAAAACGCCCTCATCTTGCAGAAGACACAAGTGAATATGAGGGTGTTAAAAAACCTAAACTATCTGAGCTCCTGTCTGCAGAAACAACCAAGAATGGAGGTGAAGCTGGGCAGAACCGGGGTAGTCTGAATGCATTATCAGATGAGAAAAGGGACTCCGATAAGGAAGAAGATGATGAAGACATTGCAATACTCGAGGAGGAAGAGGAGAATGAAGATGACTTTGCAGACATGATGAAACATGGACTGACAGAAGCTGATGTTGGGATCACTCAGTTTGTCAGCTCTCACCCAGGTTTCTCTGGGATCCTTAAAGAAAGGTATCATGGATATAAAAGATTAAAAAAAAGTCCTGGCTGGTGTTCTGTTGAGGTAGTGGAACTCCATTCAGCTTTAGTAATATTTGCTATCCTACCGCATATTGTACAAATGCTGGTTTTGTTGTTTATTTTTTTTTTTTAGTGGTGACTTAGTCCCATGCATAATGTTAAAAAATAACTTTGTAAATGTAGACAATTTCTCATACAGGTAGGGTCACACGAGAGTAAATTAGTTGGAAGTATGTTCATTTGCGAAAGTATTTCTCTGTCCCTGCTGTGCTGGTTGCCACTGTTGATGACATAGGCACATTATTAGTTTGACTGGACTTGATTTGTTAATTTGCTTATAAAGGTGGTGGAACATTCCCTGATATATACCTCCTGGTGAAGACTGTATTACTCCATATCTGCTCTTCCACACATATTTCAGACGGTAGTATAAAATAATAGTAGAAAACCAAGGAAGGCACCATCAGTTGACTGGAATGGAATTTGCTGTGTATGTACACACTTTCTTGACACTATTACAGTTTTTATGGGTTGGAAAAAAAGAAAGGGAGAAACTAATGCTTTCAAGTTGCCACTTACTCTAAGCAAAGTGGTTTTGCCAAAAGTAAATTGAAGTCCTCTGTTTTAATCCTAGTGATCTGACTTTGAAGGCCTACTGCAGTGGGGAAACAGTTGGCATTTTTTCTTTTAATATCCCTAGTTTGGCATAATTCTGAAATTTCTCTGTGGTTTCTGTACTTGAGCATACTTGTCCTGCTGGGTCAGGTCATGGTGTTGTGCTATTTTAGAATGGGAAGGTCAGCCATTATGCTTTCCAGGTTCTTTACTAATTCTTGTATAGTTTGGAATGTGATCCAAATATTTGTTGTTGGAAAGTTCTTACTATTGGTGCCTAAATTGCCTAGGTTTTCTAGATGTTTCTGTCTTGGTTAGATCAGAACCCAAGACCTTGCTCTTGGCAAACTTTGCGCTGCCCGGGAGAAGCAACTGATGTGAAAAATCGGAAGTGCCGGCGTTTCAGTCTAGCTACCAGTGGGGAAAAAGCCTTGTAGTAGAAGGAACTTCTCACATTGTTACCTGGACAAGTGGTTCCTGATAGCACTGTCAATGTATTTGCCAGTAATGGCCCTTACTTGGGTCTTTCTGTGGTTGCAGGCTTTTAGAAGGGGAGGTTGGGAAGTCGCTTTAAACTGTGAGATGTCCTTTTTGGTTCCAACATTGAGGATTGATATTAATGAGGCAGAGTTGAATGTTCTTTATTTCTGCATACAGAAAGTGGCCACATAGCTTTGCCAGAGTAGATGATATCAGACTTTGTTGAAGCACAGATAACGTCCTTGCCTGTCATAGTGGCTTTAGGCACCAGTAATGTAACTGTGTGATAGCAACGGCTCATGCTTCTTTTGTGGTTATTTCAGGGTTTACTCATGGTTAGTAATCACTAAGGCTTTGCTGTCATGATCAAACCACACCAACATGGGTAAATCTTGTTAAACCCACACTTAGTCTCAGATTGTTGCTTAAATATTGTGGTGTCTCAGGTTGTTGCTTAAATATTGTGGTTCTGGCAGTGAGCCAGAGATTGGGACTTTTTTTTTTTTTTTTTTACTACTTTAAAATCCCAGGAGAAGTGAATTTGTTGATATATCTCAGTTGCATTTTCAGCCCTTTTCTGGAGTTGACAAGGGCGATCTCTCCAGTCAGGGTCTTCCTGAAATGGGTTACCCTCCTTGTGATCTGCTCATCGCATGGGAATATGCATCTCCCCACTTCTTTTCTTCTCACATTGACATGTTCTTACTCTGTAGTGATAAGGAGGATATGTGCATATTTTCTTCTTAGATTCCACCCCTCTCCCTAACAAATTTTAGAGAAGAAGGATCACTCCTCCCCATTTCTGTATGGTTGCAGAGAAAGGTATGGTTTCATTTGTTTAGGTACTTGACATCACGATACTTTCATCCCAGCAGAAACCAAGGAGGTATGGATGTTGCATTAGATCCTGTGCTTCTTCCAGACTTTTCATTTTTTGTTGCAAGTGTTGGTGGAAGAGCTTTCCATTAGGTGGTGTCATATGCTGCCTCATTTGGTTAGCTTGAAGGTTATCTTAACTTCTCAGACATGTTCCACTTGGGTCTTGGTTATTTTTTCAAACTTTCCTCTGCGTTATAACCTTTTGGGTGGGGCATGGGTTATTTAAGCATTTCTTTTAGATCCTTCTTGGGGCTTGATTGTCTTGATGAGCAAAATTGCCCATCCTCCATTCAAACTGTTTCTGTTTGTTGGTTGGCTCTCAAGTTTTTTCTGAAGTCCAGGCCAACACGAAGGGACTCTGGCTGACAAAGTTTGCAGATGATTGTAAGTTGGGAGCTATTATTAACTCCCCAAGTGATTTTGACATCCTACAGAATGGCCTCACTGTGACAGACGACTGGTGTCAGTACCATGGCCTTAAGCTCAATGCCAAAAAATGTGTTGTCATCCCCTTTAGGAAAAACCCGGTTCCCATGAATTACCACATTGATGGTAGTCCACTGAACACAGAAGACGTTATAAGAGATCTGGGAACACAAGTTGACAGCAATCTCTCTTTTGATCACCACATTGCCACTGTGGTCAGAAAGTCCTTCAATGTGGTACATCTCATTACAAAGGGTTTTGCATCCAGGAAGAAAGAGGTCATTGTCTCCCTCTACTGTGCTCTTCCCTCATTAGGTCAATCATCGAGTACAATGCCCCATTTGGCATGCACCTCACTAGACACCTGCAACAACTGGAGAGACCACAAAAGTACCTCACAAAGAGGATCCTAGGCCTTAAACACTTGTCCTATATGGACAGACTCAAAAAACTCCAACTATTCTCTGTCTCATATCGCCTACTTAGAGGCGTACTCTGACTTACAAAGCCATGTCTGACCCAGCTCTGTTAAAATGCTACATCTAAATAAATCCCAGTCCCTCCGCACCACATCTCCAGAGACCTCAACCTCAAAACCACAATTAACAGAACATGCTGGAGGGACAGGTTCATAACCCAGAGACTGCCCATGCTATGGAGCAGACTTCCCATACATGTCAGGCAGAGCACCTCGCTGACCCTCTTGATGAGTGGATGGGAAACAGAAAATTCACTCTGGGGATAACACCAGTGGCTCTACTTGACAGAGGCACTGGGAACTAAGGGCAGGCTGCACTATGCCAGGGTAATTCTTTGGCTAGGCTTGTAAAGGCCCAAGGCCATTAGCCTAGTACCTAGACCTGGTAATTACCAACATGGGAAATCGATGTTCCACACCTATGTTCACCCCATCGTTGGTCAGGTCAGTCCATAAGCTAATCACCCTTAACATCCCACATCCCACTCTCACTCCCCAGTAAGGAAACCTCCATAAAAAGCTTCTCCAAAGCCAACTTCATGCTTCTCAAGTCAGAAGTGACAAACTTCATGACACCCATGCAGATGGGAACTGAAAGTTCCACTGCTGAGTCCTACACTAATGCACCTACGTACTCGAACACCCTTTTGCATTTTACCAGTTGTCACCCTTTCCACCAGAAAAGGTTGTCTTAAAAGGTCAATTAGTAAGGGCAGCTTGGATGACAACTGAGATTCATACTTTCGAAAAAGAATGTAGTTTAAGAAATATGTTTTTGAGTAGGGGTTATCCTGAATGTTTAGTGTTTGAACTGATAGGTGAAGTATGACACAAAAGACTCTGTGGGACTTAATAGCCCAATTTTATCTAGAAGACCTCAAAGTATTAATGGAGGTGATGTAGAGAGTATTGAATTGTCCACTGTTTACCATTTGCCTTTGGACAAGGTAGATGAGTCTGAAAAAACTTTTTTCAGAAAGAGTTTTATTACACCTTATTGTACAGAAGCAGGGCAGATTGGTAATATTTTGAGAAGGAACTGGAATTTACTGTTCTACGAAAGAGATTTAGTGGATAAGATGGGTAACCACCCTACTATAATTTTCAGGAAGGGTAGGAACTTGAAGAGCATAGGGGAGACCAACATTAGGAAGTCCCACAGGATGAGGGTACTTACAAATCTGAATCTTGCAATTACTGTAGGAATATAGCTACAGGTATTAGTTTTGAAGTCGACCACTATATTTATAAGGCTAGAGGTAGATACGACTGTAACTCTAAATCAGTGGTTTATTTAGCTTCCTGTCAGTTATGCCCAGCATTTTATGTTGGGAATACTGACAGGAAGCTTAGAGAAAGGAGTTACGAACATATTTACCACATTAAGAATAGCAATACTAATGCACTGGCAAGACACTGTAATGAGTATCCGACCCACCATTTTTTATTTAAAATTATTGATCAGGTAGTTACAGATGGAAAAGGTGGACCTTGTCAGTTGTTGTTAGAAAAGTGTGAATTGTTATGGCAGCTTAGGTTAAATTCCTATACTTTGCCTGGTATTATTGAGATTACTTCCTTGTCTTGCATTTTGAACTTGAAAAGTGTGCTTCGGTAGATTTTTCCCTGATTTTTTTTTTTTTTTCCTTTTTCTTAACTGTTCGTTTTTTATTATGGTGTAAGTGTTAGTTGTTTGGGTTTCGTATTTGCTTTATTTTTGTTCTTTCAGTACTAAATGTACTGATTCTGATACGAAGTAGGTCAGCTCAGTTTTATCGCAACATTTTATATTATATATTACTATATACTATTTATTGTTTCTTTACATTTTAATGAAATGAAACTTATGAGGTATGGGACTGTTTTTCATGTGGGTGGTACAATATGCATGTACTTTTATGTATTTAAGTATTTTTATATTTTTACAACTTTTTAGCATCTTTTATAGTGTATTTGTGATGTACCTTTAAATTTTCTAAAGAATGCTAGTTTTTTAAGCTTAAGAGCCAATTAGTTTGGATTTGGCGCCTTTTTGGCTTTAAAAAGGTTACACTGTTCATATATGTTTGTCTGATGAAGTCTACCTATTTGGGTAGACGAAAAGCGCTTCACTACATTAAAGTTCGTTTTGGTGGTTCAGAGAATACTCGGTGGCTGTTTTCTGTATTTTTCAGACCTCAGTAAGAAGCTGAGATCCCTCATAAAATCATCCAAAGCTAGTTACGAAAATAAAATTGCTAAAGATTCCAAAGACAACCACAAGGCATTCTATAACTATGTCAAGAATCTAAATGGCAGTGCTCAGATCTGCTCTGAGCTACAACAGAATGGCATTAAATATACTGATTCCCAAGGATATTGCCAATATCCTGGCAGATTGATTCAGTGCCAACTTCACCCGCCTCTCACCCCCTAAACGGCCCATCTCAATACCGGAAGACTGCCAAAATCCGGTAATAATGGCCACACAGGTAAAAAACGCACTCTCCAAAGCTAAGAATACAGCATCCATGGGACCAGATGACATCCTGGGCTGTGTACTACATGAACTACAAAATGAACTGGCACCTCACCTAAGTGTCATGTTTAATCATATCCTCACCTCAGGCTTTGTGCCCACTGAGTGGCGCACAGCTACAGATATTCTACTCCACAAGGGGGGATCCACCTTGGATCCTGGGAACTACCGCCCCATCAGTCTGACGAGCCTGACCTGCAAGACCATGGAACATATTATCATGGAACTTATAAACAAAGATATTGGCAACCTTCAAACACTGGACCCCACCCAGTTTGGGTTCATGAAGGGCTGATCTTGTCTCCTGAACCTGATTGACTTCTAATCAGTCTCCAGAGCCGTGGATGAGGGTAAGGCAGTCCACACAGCATATCTGGACCTCCCCAGGGACTTTGACACCATCCCCCACTCTGGAATCCTAGATAAACGTACTAAGCTGGGCATTAATCCCTACGTCACTCGATGGGTTACCAACTGGCTTACTGACAGAACCCACACTATAAAAGTAGCTGACTCCAAATCCAGCTCCAGACAAGTGGAGTACCTCAGGGTTCAGTCCTGGGACCGCTCTTGTTTGGCATCTACTTCTCTGAAGAACAGGCCAACACTAAGGGACTCTGGCTAACAAAGTTCACAGATGACTGCAAACTGGAAGCCATTATTGAATCCCCAAATGATGTGGATAACCTGCAAAAGGGCCTTACAGAAACAGATGCTTGGTGCCAGAGCCATGGGCTCAAGCTCAATGCCAAGAAATGTATAGTTATCCCCTTTGGGGAAAAAACATATACCCGTGAATTACCACATAGGTGGCAGTACACTAAACACCGAAAATGTGATAAGAGACTTAGGGACACAGGTGGACAGTGGTCTCACCTTCAATAACCACATCACCACAGCAGTCAGGAAATCCTTCTATGTGGCACATCTCATCACTAAGGGCTTTTCATCTAGAAAAAAGGAGGTCCTTGTCCCACTGTACTCATCCCTCATTAGACCCATTATAGAATACAATGCCCCATTTGGTATGTACCTCTCAAGACATCTGCAACAACTGGAAAGGCCGCAGAAATACCTCGCTAAAAGAATCACAGGCCTAACACTGATGCCCTATGCTGACCGCCTTAAACTCCAGCTTTACTCTGTCGCATATCATCTACTCAGAGGCGATCTCTGCTTAACATACAAGGCCATGTCATACCTAGAGCTGTTGGACATGCTACACGTAAAGAAATCCAAATCCCACAGAGCCACACGCTCCAGGGATCTAAACCTTGTCATCACAATAAACAAAACATGCTGGAGGGATAGGTTCCTGACCCAGAGACTCCCCAGACTCTGGAATAGACTGCCCATTCATGTCAAGCAGGGCACCTCCTTGGCTGTCTTCAAAAGGAACCTTGACGATTGGATGGGAGAAAGGAAATTCACCCCAGGATCACGTCACCCTGCTAGACACAGGGGTCCAGGAAACACGTCACCCTGCTAGACACAGGGGTCCAGGGAAGTAAATAGTGTGGGAAGAAATAGCCAGGGAATTGTTATGGCTAGGCTTGTATAGGCCCTAGGGCTGATAGCCTAGTACCAACCTATGAACAAGAGATTTGGAAATGTAGGGTTTTGACTCCCCCTTGCAAAAGTAGTTTAAAGAACTTTTCGTGTCTGCACGTGAATGGACATGTATTAAGAATGTCAGTCTGTTGCAGCAATTACACATACTGCACTTTTGGATTACTGCAGTATTTGGCATACTCTGCCTGGTAACTTAAAGTTCATTAGAGTGAATTTTATTACGTTCAGGTAGATCTAAAATCCAATGTCTGCAAAGGAGGTTTCCTTAAGTCTCAAACGTATAATTTCATTTGTTTGCTTAGTGCTTGGTGCATGACTTGAACACATGGTTATTAGCATGCCCTCCTAGACTTACTGATTGTGTGCACTAGCAGGTGACACTCGCACCCTGAGCATGAAAATATCTGATGCGGAGACCCCAATTATCAACTGCAGAAGGCTTTCTCCCTGATCTGTTATGGTGGTGTTGCTGCTTTTAGCAATAAGTTTAGGACATGACCTTGAGACATAGCCTGTAGACATGGTGCGGTGGGAAGTTTAGGATATGACCTTGAGACATAGCCTGTAGACATGGTGCGGTGGGGTGGGTGCTGCAGTAGAATGTTATTTGGCTATGAGGCTGAAACATTGCAAACCGAATTTCATTATCCACTTTTACTTCAGTGATTGTTTGTTGCTTTGCTTAGTGAAAATTGACCTGAGATGGTTTGTGACTTTATATGACAGGCATTGAATAAGACGTGCTTTATTTTGTTCCGTGTGCTATCCTTATCAGCAGTGACAACACACAACACACATGAAAAGCCTGTGTTGTGGTTCTGTAATCATATTTATTGCCTTTGGTAAAAACTAGGGTAAACGTTAAAATAAACATGTTTCTTTTTCTACTTTCTGTTTTGTCAGCAAGTCTAATTTCATTTTTTAATCACTGAGCTTCAGTGCTACACTGGGCTGTGTAGTTTCCATAAGTCTTTCTTTCTGAGTTCATGTCTTCAGACATTAATTTATTTATATTATCACTTATTGCTGGTTGTGGAAAGCATGTGTCTTTATAGTCCTCCATTTGTTTGCAGCTGCTGTACTTGTCTTTTTTTCCATTCTGTTTAAACCCTCTTAAAACGTATTAGTTGATCTACACTCTAGTAGCCTATTCTGTACATTTTAAAACTATTTTCATTAAAAAAAACATTCCTAGAGGTCCTGGTTGTGGCTTGTTCACAGTATTTGCAGTTGATTCCACATATACTCTATTAACCTTCTTTCTTTGTTCCATCCCTTCTCCGTTCCATTTCATGATCATTTGGATTATAATAATGACACTTAACATTTCTCCCTGCCTGTCTTGTATAGAATTGTAGTACCCCAGTCCTCACCTTTTGGGCACATCTTTCCGCTGTTTAACTCTGTTTGTTGCTCTCCAGTGCACCCTTTCCAGCAGTGCTGATTTATTGCTCTGTATAGCCTGTAGAACTGTACACATGGCTCCAGATAAGGTATGGGCTCGCCAAAGTGAGAGTGACCTTGTGTGTGGAGTGTATTCTTTCTTGATGCATTTGATCATACTTTTGTCTTTCACTGTGACTTTTTACTCTGCACTTTATGACCCAGTGTTGTTGCTATCACCACTGAAATACTTTCTTGGGCTCTTATTTTGAATTTAGTTTCTCATTGTCTGTACGTTCTCACACCTAGATTTTTTTGTCCCCCCCCCCCCCTTCCACCTTGCCTACCAGCCATTAGGCATTCCATAATTCTGTTGAGCCGCTTCTTTGTGGTTGAGGGATGGTCAGGTGAGGCCATTGTTCAGGCAGCCATAGGGGCCTCTCAGTATCCTATATCTCAAGCTCATGGCAGTTCAAGTGAGCAGACGTTCTATGATGCATCACCTTTTTGGCTTGTGCATTTCCATGTGTTATCAGTACCATCTGTAGTATAGTGTGCAAGTGTTTTCTTGGTGTGTTTTCCCTGTACCTGTGCTGTGCTTGCTGGGACACAGCTGGGTATTGGTCTTAGAGCAGTCAGAGCTGCCAAACCCCCCAGGTTGGGCAAAATAACTCACTTAGCTCTCTAGTGAGGTTCGGGAGTAGGAAGGATGTGGCAGTGTGTACCCTGGCTGCATTTGTGAAAAATTGTATGGCCCTATAGAGACTTCCTAGTTTTTGCTATTTCATTGTTACTTGTGATATATGAATCTCAAACTTCCATTTGGTCATCTGTGGTAACTCCTAGCAGTTTTGTATGCCATTAATTTAATTAATTTTAATATTGTTTGAGGTTATATTGAAGTGGTGATGTAAATCATATTGATAACTGCTGCAGTAGCCTTAGTTATATGGGTTATATCCTGCCAAGAGCATAACAGTTATCCGGATATATCAACAGCTGCTAGTCGCCAGTATGAATTCTAATAAACAGAGCAGCGCATAGTTTCTGGAATACTTAGACCCTGCATGTTAAGGACTGATACAAGCATTTTGTAACATTATTTACTATGAAAGGGCTATTCAGATTACATAAATAAAAAGAAGAGATGAGGGAGCACTTTTACTGGCACACCATGCAGACAGTTCTGTTTGATGTCTATTGTAATACATAGTTGCAGGGCAGGAAATGTGATACTGTGGCTTACCGAGAGAAGGAAAATGGGAGGAGTAACTTGAGAAGGGAGTGAAACGCACAAAAGACGCATCACCCCAAAAAAGTCTGTTATCTGAGCAATGAGTTGATATTTCTGGATGCTTTTTTCATAGAACATGCAACACATCAGCAGGAAAAACATTTGAAAGAGACACTGCAGAACAGTGAGTGATACTAGTAAGGAGTCCTCTCAAAATTAGCACTGCTTCTCTGTTCTTCCATTCTAATTGAACTGAGATGTGACAGTCCAGCCATGGGCATTATAATCTTGGATTTTGAGGGGGGGAGGGGGTGAGGAGTATTAAGTGTTCAAAAACAGGTGGCAAGAACTGTGGGTCTACTCACAAGTGCATATGATCTTTTTTTTCCCCTCCAGAGCAATACTTATTGTGCCATAAAACCTTCATCCTACTGTGTGGTTCACATGCATGGATCACTGATGTTTTTTACACTAAGCTACTTTATAACCATACAACAAATTGTAACAAATAACAGTAAAGGGCCACTAATTAAAGCAGCCTGTGCTTACAAAACTGAAATACATGCTTATTGTGCTAAACATGGTTAACAGAAGTGGAACAGAACACCTTTTCCCTTTCCACTGTCCCCCTCCATCCTTTTCAATTGTCATTATTTATATTTTGTACTTCACACCTTTATTTTAGAGTTGTGCAATTCTTACACGTGGAACTTGAATTACCATTCTAATAATATGTTACATATCTTTCTCCCAGACTCCATTTGTATACAAACGTACAACCTCTTTAATACAAGACTTCAAGGTCTAGCAGAGCTCAAAACAGTTTTCTTACTTTTTGTACCCTCCTCGATATTCCTGTCTTAGTTTCCTCATTTCAGGAAATCTGTTCTCATAACCTGCAACCTGTGAGAGATGCAGTTATGTAGCCAAACTGGAGGTAAAGCGGTCTCCAACCAAGACTGAACTTGACAGTCATGAGGAGAAGGTAAACATGTGCACCACACCACACTCATCACATAGAAACACAAAAACATTTGCGGAGGCTCTCAATAATAATCTGTCTAAGCAACAGAGACCTCCAAAGCAGAAACGCAAGCAACCTCCATCCCCAAACACAACTCAAGTGACACATAGCCCACAGACTCAGTGTGCCACTCAACCACAGCCAGTAAGGCAAAACAGCGTACCCAACGCACTAGTCATAGGTGACTCTATAGTCAGGCACACTGATGTCCCACTCACCAGGCTAAACAAGGAGAAGGTTACTGTCAGCTGCCTGTCAGGTGCCAGGATCCGCCACATAACCCACGCACTCAGGTCACTCCACAACAAGTATAAATATGACGATGTCATTGTCCATGTTGGTGTGAATGACCTGAGGTGTACCTCCCCGGACTGCATGAAAAGAGACATGGAAGAGCTCTCCGATCTTGTAGCCCAGGCAGGTATGACCCTAGCCCTGAGTAGCATTCTGCCATCAACCCGAATGATACCACAGTACAAGGACAAAATGATTGACTTCAACAATTGACTGAGCTTCTGATGTCATTCTAGAGGGATCCAGTATCTGTCTGCTTAGGATGACATGGTCAACAGACCACAATAATTTGCCACAGATGGCGTGCACCTGTCACCCCTGGGTTTCCGGATACTGGCTAAGGCTCTTGCTGCCCGTATAGTGCCTTTTATAGGCAAGGTTCAAATAAATTCACCTCCGTAACAGTAACAGGCAAGCAAAAACTGAGGGTAATGCTACTCAATGCTAGAAGTCTAAATCTCAAAATGCACTCACTTGAGATACCCTTTAAAATGGAGAACATCGATATCTGTGCAGTGACTGAGACCTGTTTCAAGGCTCCAGAGAGCACCCCTGCACTACCAGGCTATAACTCATACCACACTTTTCGGCCATGTAACCTGGACCGAAACACCAAAGGCGAAGGTGTGTCTATATTCATTAAGGATATCCACAACTCCAGGCTAGTTGCTCAGCATCATTCATCCGAGGTTATCCAAGCTAACTCTGCGTAAAACTGCAATCCAAATTGTAGCTTGCTACAGATCCCCCACCATGCCCCAGGATTCCCACTCCTCTTTTCTTGATGTACTGTTAAATATTAGGGTTCAACCAAACACCCTAATAATGGGTGACTTCAACTATCTCACCATTAACTGGGAAAACTACTCGTGTACCAAGTCCTTAGCTCAACGCTTTCTGGAATTAATAAACTACAATGCCCTTGATCAACCTATCCACACCCCCACCAGGGGCAACAGTATCCTAGACCTAGTCATTACCAACATGAGTGACCGGTGTTCCACACCTGAAGTCAACTCCTCATTGGTTCGATCCGACCATAAGCTAATCACCCTTGATATCCACATCCCACCCCCACCCGCCCATTAAGGAAACCACAGTAAAAAATTTCTCCAAATCCAACTTAATGCTTCTTAAGACAGAAGTGGTGAACTTCATGACACCCATGCAGATGGACAATACAGTTACAACTGCTGAATCCTACACAAATGCACTCTATAAGCACTTGCACGAGTGCATGGATTGTGCTATCCCAAACAGAACCAACATGCTATCCTCCAGAAAAAGGAAGTCAATCTGGTGGTCCCCTGCCATAAACAAACTGTACAACAGAAGGAAGAAACTGTTGCAAAAGAGAGAAAAATCCCATGAGTGGAGGAGCTCCCTGGTCAGCCTCAGTAAGAAGCTGAGATCCCTTATAAGATCCTTCAAAGTTAGCTACGAAAACAAAATCGCCACTAATTCTAAGGACAACCACAAAGCATTCTATAGCTATGTCAAGAATCTCGATGGCAACACCCATATCTGCTCTGAGTTACAGCACAAAGGTATGAAAATTACAGAACAAACTGATATTGCTAACATCCTGGCAGATAGGATAAAGTTAGCACTGAACCCCTCACCCCCCAAAGGGCCCATATCTCTACAGGAAGAATGCAGAGTCCCTGTAATCACAACTACGCAGGTAAAAGCTGCACTCTCTAAAGCCAAAAACATGACTAGTAGTCTTGTATTCCCAAGAACAAATTACAGAATACGGAGAATTATGCTGTTTTACATTCACAGTTGGTAGACATATTGACAGTTACTGAACAAATTGCAATAAACACAGCAGTAAAATACTACATGCACATAATACAGCAGCAGAAGTTTATTTTTGGTGACGGGGAATGCTTAGCAACAATTAGGCTTTATCGGCCTTTCCTGAAAGAAGCAAAAAGTTGATCAAATTTTCTGATGAGTATTTCTAGTGTAGTATTTCAGTCATCTGTACTTAAAGTATGAAAAAAGGTTTCCCCGTTTATTTTCCATTTAGGGAATGTTTGAACTGACCTTCCTGTGGAAGACCGACAGAATGAGGCTTACAGACTGATGCTTGAAATTGTGGAATTCTTGTGTTAGGGCTGCTAGCAAGAAAATGTATTTCTAGTCTGCTGAGATTGCTGGTTTAAATGGAATCAAGCTACCTTTTTAATGTTGGTTCATAGGTAGTTACTAGGCATGCAGTCCAAGAGACCATTAAGGAGCCTAGTCCATATTCTGAAATTACCCCAAAGAACTATCTGGTTAAGTGACTTGCTTAAGGTCACAAAGTAGGCAAATGAAGGATGAGGGGAATTGAACTGTGTACCATAGGAAGTAGCTCGTTAGTGCTGAGGACTGTGGCACTCGCTTGTTAACTGCCAGACACAGTGGCTCATTCACATACTCTTTTGAGTCAAACCCAGGCCGCATGAGTGAAAAACATAAATTCTAACCACCAGACCATATGGGAAACCCCAGAAAACACTTTAGGCCTGCAGGCCTTTAATTCTTGTACTGGTACATGGGAATCAAAATGATCACTCACTGCCCTTCACCACACGTACCCTAGAGACTTAAAATTTAATTCCTAAAACAGCAGTCATTGATCCTCCTTGGAGGTCTCCAATGTAGGGTACCCTTTAGGAAACTCTTAACTGAAGAGTCAACTGCAACTTGTTTGTAGGCTGAGATATGCACTTTAAAAATAAGCCAGGTAGGTCATAAATAGATGGCTAAGCTACTCTGTTAGCTTTGGAACCAGATGGTCCAAGTCTTAGCCTTTTATCCCAGTAGAAAATGTTTTCCATTTTTTGCATCTTGTCTGCAGCCAAAGAGGTCTTACCTCATAAGACCAATTTTTTAATATAATGTCTCATTTAGCATGTATTTGTCTAAACATGTCACTCAACTTGGGGAAAAAAAATCAGTAGCAGATTCTTCTTACAACCATAATAACTGAGAACCACAAGTAACAACAAACAAATCAACGAAAATGCCTTGTACCAAGAAATGTCAGCAACATGAGCAAAATCCCAACAAAGGAGTTTATTTAGCGCTTTCATCTGTTTGTAACATAAGACTTCTTCAGAATAAATGTTAAGGGAAAATCCACATATTTAAAAACATTAAGCAATCGCATGACAATTTTCCACCAATGACGAATAAAGTAAAGCAATCTCCTAGCAACTAAATACAATCACTGAATACAATATGAACGCAACCTAAGAAGGCTAGCAATACTAAAAGTATCATTTAACCCAGGTGAAACCTGGGCATTTAACTTTATTTGCCAAAGAAGTTCTTTTGATTCCACAATATCTGCCCAAGGTCCCCCTTGCATGTCTTTCTCAACCCCTTTAACAACAAAGAAGCAAAAATTGTGTGTTGGGTGTGATTGTATATGCCTATATAGAGCGTTGTTTCTGTTCCTAATGTCCCTGGCATGCGTGTGAATTCTCTCTTTGAATTTACAAACAGTTTTCCCAATATACAACCCAGGGCACTGGGAACAGATAGCTGCATGAGTTACCCATACAGAATTACAATTAGAGAGTCCATTTGGTTTTATAATCAAATGGTGAATCCTTACAGATTCTTGATCCAAAGTATAGAAACACTGTGTGCAAAACCCACAATTTTTGGTCCCTACTTTACTTTTCCTTGGTATTTTAGATTCTTTCCATTCCACCATATTTTTTATAGTCGACCCCCTCCTGTAGACAATGTTAGGCATATCACCAAATCTTTCCATCAGGCCCTCATGTCCCAAGAGTAATTGCCAATTCCTGCTTAGAATGTCATGGATAAACCGATGGCCCACAGTGAATCTAGTAACGAAGGAACACTGATATTCTTTACGTACTCTGTTAACACATGTTCCCAAATTATTAGGATGGCAGTTACCTTTAGATTTCAATAGTGGTAAAGATCAAGAATCTGTACCATTTGATTATAAAACCAAATGGACTCTTTAATTGTAACTCTGTAGGGGTAATTTATGCATCTACTATCTGTTCCCAGTGCCCTGGGTTCTATATTGGGAAAACTGTTCACAAATTCAGAGAGAGAATTTATGAGCATGCCAGAGACATTAGGAACAGAAACAACAACAGCAACGCCCTATATAGGCATATAGAATACACCCAACACGCAATTTTTGCTTCTTTGTTGTTGAAGGGGTTGAGAAAGACCTTCTTAGGTTGCATTCATATTATATTTAGTTGCTAGGGGATTTATTGGTTGATTTTATTTTATTCACCATTGGTGGAAAATTGTCATGTGATTAATGTTTTTTAAATATGTGGATTTTACCTGTAGCTTTTATTCTGAAGAAGTCTTATGTTGCAAACAGACGAAAGTGCCAAATAAACTCCTTTGGGATTTTGCTCAAACTGTAATAACTGCTCATCTGCTTGATTTCATTTTACTTGTTGCTGTACTTGAAAAACACTAGCATAGACTAGGATCAGGGTTTGCTGTATCTAGTACTGTTTGTGACCTTTGGAGCTTGTAAAACTGTTAATCTTCTGGAGAGGCCTAGCTGTGCCCTCGTGGGAGGAGGTTACAGCTTGGTCTGATCTAGCTAGAGTTAGTGCTGCAGGGCTCTGTTTAGAGCATTTTGATTGGATAATTTGGATTTGACTGGTTCCTTTTTCTGTGCTTTAAATGCCCAGTGCTTGAACCAGTTTGTGCTTGTTTCCTCAAAGCTGAAGTGAGTTAGGCCTTCTGCCCTTCCTCTGCTGTTTTCCAAAAACCTGCTGTGAGACTACAGAAGATAAGTGCTTATTTCCAACTGTTTTCTGCTCTTCTGATTAACTAAAACAATATTTGCTGCATATCTGTTTAAACTGTGCAACTGTATTTCAGGCTTAGTGAACTGAATCCTTACCTCTGTTCTGATCTCTCTCTCTCCTTTTTGTTTTTCCCACCCACCCAATTGTTGTGGTAGTGGTCTTAAAGCTTGGTGGCTTTTAAGTTGCCCACCTCTACTGTAAATGTGATAGTGGATACTCCTCCCAGTCCCATTGCATGAGCTCGTTCTACTGAGCACAGTGAGATCTTTTGTGAAGGCCCACCCCTGTAGCTTCTTAACCTTGAATTATCATGTTTCCTCCCTTTCTGTTTAGTGTTGTTTTTTGTTCAGCTGCTCTTACTGTATTTGTGCCTCTTCCTACTTTATTTTGCTGCTTGTACTTGTGTTCAACTGCATTTATTCTGACGCATTCATTACTGCTCATCAGTAACCTGATTAAATTGAGGACAGTATTCTACTGAATTGCTGCTTTATTTAAACTGTTTTTATTTATTTATTTATTTTTTTGCTGTTGTGTTTGTCATCTTATGCACTTTGGATTTCTGGTGCTGCTACGTTTTGTAGCGTAGGCTAGATTCATACTTTCTGTATCTAGACTGTTTTGTATCACTTGAGCACTAAAACTAGCTCTAAAATGAGATACTGAACGTTTTGAGGCATCCATTGCTCCCAACTAACTTTTAAGTGCCTGTTTTTGCTCTTATGTAGCACTTTTAATTGTATTTTCATTCTACTGTCTGACTGAATTGTCTGATCTGTTTTTTTGCCACATTTTACTGTATACTGTACTAGTTCAGCTGTAGCATAGCCTAGTTCCAGGTTTGCGGTTTCTGGGTCTGTTTTGTAACTTCTGAGCATTTAAGTTCAAGCCATCTTTGTTGGAGAAGGCACTTCTGCACCCTTGAAGGAAGAGAGTGCTGTCTTGGTCCCATGTAATCGAGGGTGACTGGACTAGAGCTCAGAGAGAGCATCCTTATTGGCTAGTTTGAGTTAAAAGGGTTATTTCTTGTTGTATTTAAGGCCCTGCATTTGCTCTTGTCTGCGTGTAATGCACCATCCTGCACTGCCACGTAGTGGTGGTTATAGATGGAAACATTTTGCCTGTAAAAGTTTCCCTTAGCAGTTTGCTTGTGGTTCTCCAGAGGTTTTTCACTGCCCTGCTGTACTGTCAGGTGGAACACTAAGCCTAGCCTCAGAGGTACCAACACACGTCTCGCACACTAGTCATTCCTAAGTGTGACCTCTTTTCCTGACCATATAAATTTACCTAACACTATGGATGGACAATTTCCCACAGTTTCTCCAGCCAGCTTGGTCAACATAGGCATCCTGAGGCAGTGTAGCAACTGCCTCCTGTTCACTGACAACCTCCTACTCCTAGTCCACACAAACTCAATATGTGAGAGATGCAGCTATATTAAGAACCTTGAATCCATGCTGTCTCACACATCAGTCAGTACATATGACATTGAGCGGGTTGTCAGCATGCACACCTGACCTCCTACTCCACCCAAACCCACATTACACATGCCTACTTATGCGAAGGTCGTCGCCAGAAACCTACCTAAACACCAGAGACCTCCCAAACACAAGCACGCTACACATAATAGTTCCTCTACAGAACACAGTACACATAATAGCTCACTCAACAGTGTCTCACCTGTCAAGTCCTTAAGGAAAAACACAAAACCAAACATAGTAATCATAGGTGATTCCATCACGAGACGCACAGATGTCCCTCTGACCAGGCTGGATAAGGAGAAGGTCATGGTCAGCTGTCTGACAGGTGCCAGGATCTGACAAATCAGGCATGCACTCGGGTCTCTCAAAAACAGGTATTGTTATGACTCTGTCATAGTCCATGTTGGTATGAATTACCCGAGACATACTTCTCTGGACTATATGAAGAGAGACATGACTGAGCTCTCAGACTATGTGTCTCAGGCAGGTATGTCTTTAGCCTTAAGCAGCATTTTACCTTCACCTAGGATGATGCCTCAGTACAAGCAGAAAATGATTGACTTCAATAATTGGCTTAGTTTCTGGTGTCATTCTAGGGGATAACACTATCTGTCAATCTGGGATCAACAGACCTTGATACTTTGCCAGTGATGCTCTTCATCTGTCATCCCTGGGGTTTTGACTACTGGCTAAGGCGCTTGCCACCCCCACAGTGCCTTTTTTAGGCTGTCTCAAGGACAAAACTCCCAATGTAAAAGCTCCATCTAAAAACAACATCAAGGTTATAGGTTCATAGGTAGGTACTAGGCTATCGGCCCTAGGGCCCATACAAGCCTAGCCAAAAAATGTACCCTGGCTTTCGCCACCCAAGAAAATTATTTTCCCATGCCCCTGTCGAGCAGAGTCACAGAAGTGATCCCCAGGGTGAATTTCCCATTTCCCATCCAATCATCAAGATTTTTCTTGAAGAGTGCTAATGAGGAGCTCTGTTTGACATAGATAGGTAGTCTGTTCCAGAGTATGGGAAGTCTCTGGGACAGGAATCTATCCCTCCAGCCTGTTCTGTTTATTGTGGTGACAAGGTTAAGGTCCCTAGAGCATGTAGCTCTGAGGGATTGGGATTTCTTTAAGTGGGGCATGTCCAACAGCTCTGGGTTCGACATAGCTTTGTATGTTAGCAGAGATCGCCCCTGAGTAGGCGATATGCGATGGAGTAAAGCTGTAGCTTTTTGAGACGGTCTACATAGGGCATCTGTTTGAGGCCAGTAATCGTCTTTGTGAGGTATTTCTGTGGTCTTTCCAGTTGTTGTAGATGTCTTGAGGCACATACCAAAAGGGGTGTTGTACTCTACAATGGGTCTAATGAGTGATGAGTAGAGGGGAACAATGACCTCTTTTTTTTCTGGATGAGAATCCTTTTGTGATGAGATGAGCCACATAGAAGGATTTCCTGGCCACTGTGGCGATGTAATTATCAAAGGAGAGACTACTGTCCACCTGTGTCCCAAGGTCTCTTATCACGTTTTCGGCATTAAGTAGACTACCAGCTATGTGGTAGTTCATGGGTACAGAGTTTTTACCAAAGGAGATGACAATACACTTTTTGGCATTGAGCTTCAGGCCATGGCTTTGAAACCAGGTATCTGTCTCAGTGAGGCCCTTTTGTAGTTTGTCCACATCGTTAGGAGTTTCGATTATGGCTCCTAGTTTGCAGTCCTCTGCAAACTTTGTTAGCCAAAGACCTGTGTTGGCCTGCATTTCAGAGAAGTAGATACCAAACAGGAGAGGACCCAGGACTGAACCCTGTGGTACGCCACTTGTCACTGGTCTGATGTCTGATTTGGAATCCGCTACTTTCACAGTGTGGGTTCTGTTCGTGAGCCAGTTGGCAACCCATCTTGTGACATAGGGATTTATACCTAGTTTAGTGAGCTTATCTATAATTCCAGAGTGGGGGATGGTGTCGAAAGCCTTGGCGAGATCTAGATAAGCTGTGTGAACCATTTTACCCTCATCTATGGCTTTGGTGACTGCTTTAAAGAAGTCAATCAGGTTTAGGAGACATGATCTGCCTTTTACAAATCCAAACTGAGTAGGGTCCAGAGTTTGGAGATTACCAATGTCTTTGTTTATGAGTTCCATGATGATACGTTCCATGGCCTTGCAGACCAGGCTCGTCAGGCTAATGGGGTGGTAGTTCCCGGGGTCTGTCATGGCTCCCCCTTTGTGGAGTGGGATAACTGTCACGGTGCGCCATTCAGTGGGTACAAAGCCTGAGGTGAGGCTATGATTGAACATGGTGCTTACGTAGGGTGCCATTTCATTCTGTAGTTCGTGTAGAACGCAGCCTGGGATATTGTCAGGTCCCATGGATGCTGTGTTCTTGGCTTTGGAGAGTGTGTTTTTTACCTGTGCAGCCGTGATTATAGGAACTTTGCATTCTTCCAGTATAGAGATGGGCCCTCTAAGGGGTGAGAGGGGGGTAAAGTTAGCACTGAACCTATCTGCTAGGATGTTGGCAATATCAGTTGGTTCTGTATATTTAGTGCCATTATGCTGCAACTCAGAGCAGATCTGAGTGTTCCCATTTAGATTCTTGACATAGCTATAGAATGCTTTGTGGTTGTCTTTAGAGTCAGTGGCAATTTTGTTTTCGTAACTAGCTTTGGAGGATTTTATGAGGGATCTCAGCTTCTTACTGAGGTTGACCAGGGAGTTCCTCCAGTCATGGGATTTTATTCTTTTTTGCAACAGTTTCTTTCTTCTGTTGTAAAGTTTGTTTATGGCAGAGGACCACCAGATTGGCTTCCTTTTTTTGGAGGATAACATCTTGGTTCTATTAGGGATAGCATGATCCATGCACTCGTGTAAGTGCTTATAAAGTGCATTTGTGTAGGATTCGGCAGTCATACCTCTATTGTCCGTCTGCATGGGTGTCATGAAGTTTGCCACTTCTGTCTTAAGAAGTGTGAAGTTGGCTTTTGAGAAGTTTTTTACGATGGTTTCCCTAATTGGGGGTGGGATGTGGATGTCTAGGCTGATAAGTTTGTGGTCGGATCTGACCAACGAGGAATTGACCTCTGGTGTGGAACACCGGTTTCCCATGTTGGTAATGACCAGGTGTAGGATATTGCTGCCCCTGGTGGGGGTGTGAATAAGTTGATCCAAGGCGTTGGAATTTATGAATTCTAGAAAACGTTGAGCAAAAGAGTTGGTACATGAGTAGTTTTCCCAGTTAATGGTGGGGTAGTTGAAATCGACCATTATTAGGGTGTTGGGTTGTACCCTAATACTTTCCAGTGTATCAAGAAATGAGGAGTGTGAATCCTGGGGCATGGTGGGGGGGGGGGTCTGTAGCAAGTTACAATTTGGATTGTGGTCTTGCCCAGAGTTAGTTGCACTTGGATAATCTCAGATGCATTATGCTGTGCAACTAGCCTAGAAGTGTGGATATCCTTAATGAATATGGACACGCATCCGCCTTTAGTGCTTCTTTCTGGGTTAGGTGGCCGAAAGGTGTGGTATGAATTGAAGCCTGGTAATGCAGGGGTGCTCTCTGGAGCTTTGAACCAGGTCTCTGTCACTGCACAGATGTCAATGTTCTCCATTTTAAGGAGTGCCTCGAGTGAGTGCATTTTGAGGTTTAGACTTCTAGCATTGAGTAGAATTACCCTCAGATTTTGCTTGCTTGTGCCTGTTACCATGGTGAATTTGTCATATGAACCTTGCCTAAAAAAGGCACTATAGGGGTGGCAAGAGTCTTAGCCAGTATCCGGAATCCTAAGGGCGACAGGTGCAGGCCATCTCTGGCAAAGCATCGTGGACTGTCGATCATGTCATCCCAGGCAGACAAATACTGGATCTCCTTAGAATGACACCAGAAGCTTAGCCAATTGTTGAAGTCAATTATTTTGTCCTTGTACTGTGGTATCATTCTGGGTGATGGCAGGATGCTACTCGGGGTTAGGGTCATACCTGCCTGGGATACAAGATCGGAGAGCTCCTCCATGTCTCTTTTCATATATTCCAGGGAGGTACGTCTCAGGTCATATACACCAACATGGACAATGACAGTGTCATATTTGTACTTATTGTGGAGTGACCCGAGTGCATGCGTTATGTGGCAGATCCTGGCACCTGACAGGCAGCTGACAGTAACTTTCTCCTTGTTTAGTCTAGTGAGTGGAACATCAGTGTGCCTGACTATAGAGTCACCTATGACTAGAGTGTTTGGTATTATGCTGCTAGATGCTAGGAATCTTAACATGAAACTGCACTGATTGGAAGCAGTCCTCACCTTGGAACACATAGACATTTGTGCAGACACAGAGACCTGGTTCAAGGCTGTGTAGAGCATCCCAGCTGTACCAGGCTACACCTCCTTCCACCCGTTCAGACCACAAACTGAAGGCATGAAAACTAAAGCAGGCAGTGTATCGATATTCATTAAAGGTAACTGCACTTCCAGCTTGGTTAAACAGTATGATTTCCCTGGAGATACTTCAGGTGCAATTAACTGTTGGTAGGACACCAGTTCAAGTCATTAACAGCTACAGGACCCCCTCCATGAATCAGGACACCCAACTCTGCCTATTTGGATTTACTTGAATCTATCAAGATACATCTGAACACCATGGTTTTGGACAAATTAACTACCCATCCATTGACTGGGTAAATTACTTGTGCTGTAACTCACTTGCCCAAAGGTTCCTCAACTTTAACTCCAATGCCCTGGACCAGCTGGTTGACACCCGCATAAGGGGTGCCAACATCCTGGATTTGGTGCTTACCTATATGGTGGACCATTATAGCACCCCCACTGTGAGGTCTTCCCTAGTGAGATCTGATTACAGATTAGTCTCATTTGAAGTAACTATCACACCTGAACCCCCCCCCCCCCCCAGCAGCAACTAAACTAAAAAACTTCAACTCTTACGGGATGGTATAAATAGTTTACTGCACCTCCCTCCTCAGATGGAACTGGCAACTATGCTGAATTCTACACCAGTGCTTTATGCAAACACCTGTATAACTGTATTGACTCGTCCATACCGGATAGGACCAAAACAGGTTCCTCAAGGAAGAGTAAACCTTCCTGGTGGACAACTACCATTAACAGGCTGTACAATAAGAGGAAAAAATTGCCGTCTAAGAGTAAGAGGGCGAGAGACCTAAACTGGAAACACTCCCTCCTCAGCTTAAGCAAGCAAGTAAAACTTCTTGTGAAGTCCTCCAAAGCAAACTATAAATCCAAATTAGCTTCCTCAACTAAGGACAACCAGAAGGCTTTCTTTATTTACATCCATAATCTAAAAGGAAAGGCCGAAATGATACCACATATACTGACCCTGTGGACATGGCTAACCTGTTAGCCAACAGGTTCTGTGAAAACTTCACTCCCCTGTCTGCACCACACACATCCCATGACATCCCTACCACCTGTCCTCTATCTTGTATCTCTAAAGAGCAGGTCATAAAATGCCCTCTCCAAGACCAAAAACACAGCATCTGTGGGACCTGATAACATCCCAGGTTGAGTCCTACATGAGCTCAAACAAGAATTAGCAACACCATTGTGTACTGTTTTCATTCATAGTCTAAGCACTGGCTTCATCCCAGCTAAATAGAATACAGCCACTGTTATCCCCTTGCACAAAGGTGGTGCTTCCAGTGACCCAGGGAAGTGTAGACTTATTAGCATGACTAGCCTTATCTGCAAGGCCTTGGAGAGAATCATCATGGACCTTATCAACAAAGGTATAGGTAATCTCCAAACACTTGACCCTACTCAGTTTGGATTTGTCAAAGGGAGATTATGCCTGTTAAACCTGATGGAATTCTTTGAGACAGGCACCAAGACCCTGGACAAGAGGAAATCTGTACATACAGTCTACCTAGACTTAGCCAAGGCTTTTGACACTATTCCCCCACTCCGGTGTCATTGACAAACTCATCCAGCTAGGTATCAACTCTTGTATCATTAGATGGGTCACTAGCTGGCTCACTGTTAGAACCCCATACAGTCAAAATTGGGTAACCCATCTCCAACAGCAGACCTGTAATCAGTAGTGTTCCACATTGATCAGTTCTGGGACCTCTACTGTTTTGGAATCTATTTTTCTGAAGTGCAAGTTAAAGCTAAATATCTGTGGTTGACAAAGTTGGCTGATGACTGCAAACTGGGAGCGGTCTTAGAATCTCCAAATGTCAACGTCATACAAGAGGGTCTTACACAAGCAAATGATTGGTCCCAAAGTCATGCCCTTAAACTCAATGCAATTATCATCCTTTTTGGTAAGTGTATTGTTTCTGCTAACTACCACATCAGTAACCACACCTTAGGTACACATTCAGTGGTCAGAGACCTGGGCACACAGGTTTGACAGCAGCCTTACTTTTGATCACCATGTCTCAACAGTGGTAAGAAGGGCATTCTGTATTGTTCATCTCACAAGTAAGGGCACTGCATCCAGAAAAAAAGAAGTTATAACCTCTCTGTACTCTTCCCTCATCAGGCCAATAATGAGTACAGCATCCCTTTTGGCATGCATCTTTCCAAGCACCTGCAGCAATTGGAGATACCACAAAGGTTCCTTACAAGGAAAATTTCAAGGTCTTCAGCATCTGTCCTATGTGGATCATCTGAAATCTCTGTCACTTTCTTCTGTTTCGTACAGACTACTCAGAGATGATCTGTACCATGCATATAAGGCAATCTTTGACCCTGCTTTATTGGAAATGCTGCAGATCACCAAGTCAAATGGTACATGAATTACTCGCTCTAAAGACCTTAACCTGGTATGTGACATTAATGGAACCTGCTGGGGGGGACAGATTTGTCTCCCAGAGGTTACCATACCTTTGGAATGGACTCCCACTTCATGTCAAACAGCACCTCATTGGTCGTCTTCAAACACAATGTGGAAAATTGGATGGCCAACCATAAATTCACCCAGCGGGTTCCACCTGTACCCCTCTTGGACAGGAGCAATTGGTGCTGATTGTGGAAATAAGGGTAGAACTTGGCTAGGCTTGTAAGGGCTCTAGGGCCATTAGCCTAGTAACTTCCTGTAATCCTATGATCAAAAGTCTTAGTTATCAGGACAGACTGGCAGCCATCTTTCTGTACTTATTTTCTTATAGACTCCTCCTTGGGGTTCTATGTTCTAGCATTTCAAGCCATGAAAGATCCAGCCCTCTTTAGCTTCCTCTTCCTTTGCAGAGCCAAATGGTCCCTTAAATACCCAGTTAGAGGAACTAAACTTTTACCAACAGATAAGCATATCCTGGCATATTCCTGTTTTCTGGAACAAACTTCCACTACATATTAGAGTAGCACCCTTGCCACATTTAAGGTAAACCTATGTAATTAGGTAGCTATCCTCAAATTCAATATGGGTTATTGAATAGGCTTGTAATGGTCTGCAGACTTGCCTGTGAGATTTTACATTATTAAACAATACCTGGTCCCTTGTCTTTCCTTGAGTATAGTAAGCATATCAAGAGAAAAGTAATTAAAGGTTGACTGGCTTCAAGTTGGAATGAAGTTTGCAATACTGCTGCTGTAAAAATATACATTGAGATGTGCTGCAAAAATTTCCTGTGGAGTACATTGAAGCGATGCTTATAACTATACAGCATAGCTTTTTTTTTTTTTTTTTTTTATCATTTATGAGATAAATACATAACCCTGCCAAGTAAGTCCACGGGGGAATTTTTTTTTTACCTGTGAAACAGACTGACTCAAGACCCAAGTAGTGCTGACTTGCCAATTGTGAGATCAGCATTGCCCTTCAGTACAACTGGTATGGTTTTGCGCCATTTTTGAGGTGCCTCATCACTACTGTATTTGTCTGTATTGAGTTGAAAATGAATTAGATTAAAGTTCGCCTGGAATGCTTGGTACTACTCTTTTTATTTTATGTTGATGTGACTGTCTTTTATTCAAGAGACCCAAAATTATTGAATAAGAGTCTCTCTGCTGTATATTCCCATGTAAAATCTGAAGGGTCTATTGAATAAACTCTTCATAAATATGCCCTTCCCAGCTTCAAGTCCGCAGCACTGTCCAGCTGCAGACTCTTCAGATTATTCATAGGCCATTTCAAAGGATTTTTAACTTCTGACTACCAGTCTGAACACCTTGAAATGTAGATAGTGAGTATTCCCTCCACACATCAGCCTGGACTCCGATAAGATTGGATGCTTGGTAGGGAAAAGTGGTAACCAAAGGCTGTCACTTAAATTTCTGTTCCCCACTTTCTGCCATTAAGTCTCCTCATAGCAAAAAAATGTAGCATTGGTGGATGAGTATATAATTGTAAAAACAGTTTATTGTAGAAAGTTTGTGTGTGTGTGTGTGTGTGTGTGTGTGTGTGTGTGTGTGTGTGTGTGTGTGTGTGTGTGTGTGTTGGTTCCAAAGAAAACATGGTACCCAAAGATCCTATCTTGTGCAGCATGAAAGGACCTTTATTTCAAATGCATCACTTCAGTCTCCTCCCTTTATTTTCTGTAAGAGTAGTTTAGATCCGTACGATGATTACTTGCACAGTAAAGGTGGGGAAGTGGTCATGAAGATTTTTACTCTTTAGAACATGAGTCAGACATTTCTCAGTTTAGGAGCCTACTCTTGCTGTCATGTCCATTTTATGATAATCACAGCATATATGATTGTAGCAGTAATCTACTTGCCTGAACAAGGGAGATTTTGTAACTCACCTTTTATTACCCCATACCTGTCGGTCATGTATTCCACTACTGTCAACCAGGCAGCCATTGGGAAATGTCCTTTTTAAAACCTTAATCACAGGTCTCAGATTTTGTTGGCGCGTCATTTAAGAGAACATAACTGTAGGTGGTGTGCTAATTTGATTTTAGCATATATATATACCTTTAGTCTCGGCATATATAGATATATAATTTACCTCATTCTGACAGTCAAGGTTGCATAAATCTAAGGTGATTTTCCCCACTCCTGTTATTCAGCCCACTTGTTCTCATTCTTGCACCCAGATGACTCTCATGTTTTCCCGACTGGAGTGAGAACAGACTAGGCTGAGACTATTCTTACTGCCATCCCTACTGGAACTAAGGTGCTACTGAATGCTGCTGCCTGGGAATTGCCTGCATGTTTCCTGTTTCCACACAGGGACCAGCTCTTCCTGCTGTGCAGCACAGGGTTCCTAGAGTACTGGTTGCTCCCTGCAACTCCTTGGTACTACATTGGATGTCAGTGGAGTAGCAGCTATATTAACCCTCCACCCACCTGTGATCAAGCTGGCCTTGGCCATTTATTCCAGCGCCCCCACCCCCACTATATCCCTTTCAGACTGTGAGCCTGCCAGTTGAACTTGAGGTTATAATCAGGACTTCGTCCTGCTACACCAAGATTTTTTCTGCTTGGAGTGGAAGTAAATTCAGCCATTTAGATTCTTTAGTGTTCTGTGTTCTGCTTAGGTGGCATAATCTTGATAGAGGTCTGTTGTGTAGGCTGGAAGTTTTGTTTGTGTTTCTGGCAGCCATTTTCTGCTGATTGTCTTCATTATTGAGCGTAACAAGGCCTCCTGACCTTCTGTAGTACGAGTGATTGGGTAAATAGCAGGGGCTGAGGAGTAATCTGATCTTCCCAACTCTTCCATTCTTACTGCTATATAAACCCTGTGTCTTATAAAGGCTCTGCTTGTATTGTCAGGCTCTGGATTGCATTGCATAAGTGGAAATTCCTTAAGATTCCAAGAGCAGGCTGTTATTTCTTACACTTATTTCACTGAATTGCACTTCTGAAACGCTTATAATTGTGCTATACAGTTGATTTACTATATTTTTGCACTGTTATAAAGCTTTTTTTATTGTTTCACTGCATTTATGTACTGTTTTAAACTGTTTTAACATTACTTAACTGTAAACTGCTTTTTCATACTGAGAGTTGTATTTTCTTTTTGTGATTGCTCTATCCGAACCTTTATGTGCATTTTTGTCTGTTAAAAGCATTCTCTAGTCTGCTCCTTGATCTGTTTAAAACTTTCATTTAGTGGCTACAGCTAGGAACTGTAATTTTTTTCTTACCCATCCACCCTCCCTAGTGTTGTCTGTTTTTATACTTTGTGGCTTTGCAGTTGCCCGCCCATACTGTATATTTGATCTGTGACACTCCTCCCAGTCTAGTGCCATTAGTTCACTCAATCTAATAGAGAACATTTGTGAAGGCCAACCCACTCAGATTCTTAACGTTGAATTAACTTCTGTTCCAGTTTTCTCCATTTCCACTTTACTGGAAAAAAAAATTCTAAGCTTGCTTCCCCCCTTTCCTGTGGCAGGTCAGATACGGATTTGCTGTGTCCAGGACTGTTTGTGAGATCCTAAGCCCCCCACACACACACTTAACAGGGGTTAACTATTGCTGGCGCCATAAAGTTTGTTTTTCAAAATTTCCCTTGCAACTAGCCAATATTTTAGTTTTAGCACTCATCTGTTTCTTTGATCTCAGCACTTGTTCAGAACTCATTGTAAGCACTAAATAAGTTACAAATCACTGTAGCACTCAACTTTTCTCACTTATCTAGAGGAAAACAGTTTTTAGTACTTGTATTCAGGCATGTCTAAAGGCCAGCTCCCGGTGTTTTCTCCTGTCTACCTGATGAAGCTGGGCATCTTGAGACAATGCAGCAATTGCCTCATGTACACAGACAACCCTCTCCTCCTACCACCCAACACTACGACCTGTGAGAGATGCACTTGTATAGCCAAACTGGAAGCAAAGCTCTCTCTACCAAAGACAGGCCTAGACAGTCAATAGGAGAAGGTAAACACTTGCACCGCACTACACTCATCACATAGTCCCTCAAAACCTACACCACCAAAACACACACACACACACACACACACACACACACACACACACCTACATTCGCGGAGGCTCTCTGTACTAATCTGCCCAAACAACAGAGACTTCCAAAGCAGAAATGCAAGCAACCTCCACCCCCCAGCACAACCCAAATGACGCATAGTTCACATACTCAGTGTGCCACTCAACTACAGCGCATAAGGCATAACATACCCAACACTCTAGTCATAGGTGACTCTATAGTCAGGCACACTGATGTTCCACTCACCAGGCTAAACAAGGAAAAAGTTACTGTCAGCTGCCTGTCAGGTGCCAGGATCGGCCACATAACGCTCGCACTCAGGTCACTCCACAACAAGTACAAATATGACTCTGTCATTGTCCATGTTGGTGTGAATTACCTGAGATGTACCTCCCTGGACTACATGAAAAGAGACCTGGAGGAGCTCTCTGATCTTGTAGCCCAGGCCGGTATGACCCTAGCCCTGAGTAGCATCCTGCCATCACCCAGAATGACACCACAGTACAAGGACAAAATGACTGACTGTAACAATTGGCTAAGCTTCTGGTGTCATTCTAAGGGAATCCAGTATCTGTCTGCCTGGGATGACATGATCAACAGACCACGCTGCTTTGCCAGAGATGGCCTGCACCTGTCGCCCTTGGGATTCCGGATACTGGCAAAGGCTCTTGCCACACCTATAGTGCCTTTTTTAGGCAAGGTTCAAATGACAAATTCACCACTATAACAGGTACAAGCAAGCAAAATCTGAGGGTAATGCTACTCAATGCTAGAAGTCTAAACCTCAAAATGCACTCACTCGAGGCACTCCTTAAAATGGAGAACATTGACATCTGTGCAGTGACAGAGACCTGGTTCAAAGCTCCAGAGAGCACCCCTGCATTACCAGGCTATAATTCATACCACACCTTTCGGCCACCAAACCCGGACCGAAACACTAAAGGTGGAGGTGTGTCCATATTCATTAAGGATATCCACACCTTCAAGCTAGTTGCTCAGCATAATGCATCCGATATTATCCAAGTTCAACTAACTCTGGGCAAAACCGCAATCCAGATTGTAGTTTGCTACAGACCCCCCACCATGCCCCAGGATTCCCACTCCTCTTTTCTTGATGCACTGGAAAATATTAAGGTACAACCCAACACTCTAATGGTAAATACCCTTCCATTAACTGGGAAAACTACTCGTGTACCAACTCTCTTGCTCAAAGTTTTCTGGAAATCTTCAATTCCAACACTTTGGATCAACTATCCACACCCCCACCAGAGGCAGCAATATCCTAAACCTGGTCATCTTCAACATGGGTGACCGGTGTTCCACACCAGAGGTCAGCTCCTTGTTGGTCAGATCCAACCACAAGCTAATCACCCTAGACATCCACATCCCGCTCCCACCCCCCATTAGGAAAACAACCGTAAAAAATTTCTCCAAAGCCAACTTCACGCTTCTTAAGACAGAATTGGCAAACTTCATGACACCCATGCAGATGGACAATAGAGGTACGACTGCTGAATCTTACACAAATGCACTTTATAAGCACTTGCACGAGTGCATGGATCGTGCTATCCCTAACAGTACCAAGATGCTATCCTCCAAAAAAAGGAAGCCAATCTGGTGGTCTTCTGCCATAAACAAACTCTACAACAGAAAAAAGAAACTGTTGCAAAAAAGAGTAAAATTCCACGATTGGAGGAACTCCCTGGTCAGCCTCAGTAATAAGCGGAGATCCCTCATAAAATCCTCCAAAGCTAGTTATGAAAACAAAATTGCCACTGATTCTAAAGACAACCACAAAGCATTCTATAGCTATGTTAAAAATCTCAATGGCAACTCAGATCTGCTCTGAGTTACAGCGCAATGACACTAAATATACAGAACCAACTGATATTGCCAACATCCTGGCAGATAGGTTCAGTGCTAACTTTACCCCCTAAAAGGCCCATCTTTATACTGGAAGAATGCAAAGTTCCTGTAATCACGGCTGCACAGGTAAAAACTTCACTCTCCAAAGTCAAGAACACAGCATCCATGGGACCTGACAACATCCCAGGCTGCCTTCTACATGAACTACAGAATGAACTGGCACTCCACCTAAGTACCATGTTCAATCATAGCCTCACCTCAGGCTTTGTGCCCAATGAATGGCGCACCGTGACAGTTATCCCACTCCACAAAGGAGAGGCCACAACAAACCCCGGGAACTACCGCCCCATTAGCCTGACGAGCCTCGTCTGCAAGGCCATGGAACGTATCATCATGGAACTCATAAAGACATTGGAGATCTCCAAACCCTGGACCCCACACAGTTTGGGTTTGTAAAAGGCAGATCATGTCTCCTAAACCTGATAGACTTCTTTGACGTAGTCACCAAGGCCATGGATGAGGGTAAGGTGGTTCACACAGCCTTTCTAGATCTCGCCAAGGTGTTCAACGCCATCCCCCACTCTGGAATTATACATAAACTCACTAAACTAGGTATAAATCCCTTTGTCATAAGATGGGTTGCCAACTGGCTTACTGAAAGAACCCCACACTGTGAAAGTAGCAGACACCAAATCAGACTTCAGACCAGTGACAAGTGGAGTACCACAGGGTTCAGTCCTGGGTCCTCTCCTGTTAGCCTGTACTTCAGAGAAGTAGATACCAAACACAGAAGGTCTTTGGCTAACTAAATTTGCAGATGACTGCAAACTAGGAGCCATAATTGAAACTCCTAACGATGTGGACATCCTACAAAAGGGCTTCACTGAGACAGATGCCTGGTGTCAAAGACATGGTCTCAAGCTCAATGCCAAAAAGTGCATTGTCATCCCCTTTGGTAAAAATTCTGTACCCATGAACTACCACATAGGTGGTAGTCTACTTAACACCGAAAGTGTGATAAGAGACCTTGGGACACAGGTGGACAGTAGTCTCTCCTTTGATAATCACATTGCCAAAGTGGTCAGGAAATCCTTCTGTGTGGCACACCTCATCACAAAAGGTTTCTCAGCCAGAAAAAAAGAGGTCATTGTTCCCCTCTACTCATCATTCATTAGACCCATTATAGAGTACAACGCCCCTTTTGGTATGTACCTCGCAAGACATCTACAACAGCTGGAAAGGCCGCAAAAATACCTCACAAAGAGGATTACTATCCTCAAATAGATGCCTTACGCAGACCTTCTCAAAAAAACTCCAGCTTTACTCTGTCGCATATCGCCTACTCAGAGGCGATCTCTGCCTAACATACAAAGCTATGTCAAACCCAGAGCTGTTGCACATGCTCGACTTAAAGAAATCCCAATCCCTCCGAGCTACACGCTCTAGGGACCTCAATCTTGTCACCACAATAAACAGAACATGCTGGAGGGATAGATTCCTGTCCCAGAGACTTCCCATACTCTGGAACAGACTACCTATCTATGTCAAACAGAGCTCCTCATTAGCACTCTTCAAGAAAAATCTTGATGATTGGATGGGTAATAGGAAATTCACCCCGGGGATCACTTCTGTGGTTCTGCTTGACAGGGGCACAGGAAAATAATTTTCTTGGGTGGCGAAAGCCAGGGTACATTTTTGGCTAGGCTTGTATAGGCCCTAGGGCCAATAGCCTAGTACCTACCTATGAATGCTGTTAGACCAGTTAGTATGTTTCACTTTCAGTGGAAATGAAACTACAATAGCACATTGTAAAGTGTCATGTGTATGAGTTACATTTGTTCATTAACAGTATTTCCAATAAAATTTGTTTTGTGGTGGCGGAACTATATTTTGTATATGTTGAAACTTAACTAAGGCTTGAGAGAAGCTGTTTTATCAATTTCAAAAAGGCGAGTTTGTTTCAAATGCTTTACCTAGGTCTTTAAAACAGTTGGGTGTTCAGTATCAAATGTTTCCATAAAATATTTGAAGTTGTGGTGCCAAATGTATATGCTACACTATGTTGAAACTTATTTTATGATTGTCGTATCTCTTCTGCTTTTTAAAGTTTCTTACAAGTGATAATTTTACTCTTATTAGAAAAGTCTTAAAAAAATCAAGACTGTATAGGCTTAACAAATAAGGATCCGGTAATCAGTTTTGTGGGGCTCCAGAAACAAGTCGTCTACTTTGACTAATTTGGATTGTCATCTGTCTTGAACCAAATTTTGTTTTAAACTATCTAGTATTCCATTGCGTTAAGTATTATTGCTATTTTCAGATTGTGCAGAATATCACAGTAATGTACTGACTTCTCTGACATTTCTGTTTGGGTAAGTTGGTTAATTAGTAGATGGTTCTGACTTCACACAGTGCACTTATAATTAAATTAATTGCCAGCATATGACATTGTCGCACTTTGCTTATATGATGTGCTGAGCAGCCTTACCAAAATGTAAAATCTTTTAGTTACCGAGATCTTTGAAAATATATGATTTGAAAATTCATGAGCATAATGTTAAAGTGCTAGTATGTTTGTGTTTATAGTTGAAGATACTTGATTTTATTTGAAAACCTCTTTCCAAGCTGAATAATTTGTCACCATGTGAAAACTAACTTAACTGTTCATTTGGAATGGACTTGCTCATCTAATGGAATCCGACACAAATATATTAGTGTGCTGTCACATCAGACTCGAAAGCCAGTATGAGCTGCAGAAATTAAGCTGGGTCTTTAATATTATCGGTTATTTATTTTTTTATTTTACACTTGTTAACTGGGAGTGTCTGACTGAGCCGAAAGGGCCCTTTTTCAGCAGAGGCCCTGGGAGAAAAGCTCCACATAGAAAAATTACAGATACATTTAAATATTTAGACATGATCAGTATTCACACAAATTACGATAGACATGTTTTTACAGTGGTCTGCAGCACATCAGCAGTTACAGTGGAGAGAACAAACAAGAAAATAGTAATTTAAAAGTAAAGGTAATTTAATAGATTTGTGGTGTACAGCTGAAGTTTAGAACATAGATAGAATACATACATAGTACACAGGTAGAGTGCATACATTGTACATTAGCCAGTGCTTGTGAGTAAGAGTGGAAACTATTATCAAGTACTCTAGGTTTAGTATGTGTACCTTATCCGCTTTCACTAGCCTGGGGAGCAGTCATGGCACTGCCAACTTTGCTTGAAATGTTGCCTAATGAAGTTTTTAAAGGAGGCTTTGGACGATGTGTTTTGTATGTTAGTGGGGAGAGAGTTCCATTTTTTAGCCACTGAACTACTGTTTTGTGCGTCTCCAAAGCTATTGTAGCTGTTGGTGACTTCTAGTAGTAGTTTGCTTGATGATCTAAGAGGCCTTTTGGCTGAGTGATGATGTACTAGGTTTTTGAGGGCAGGACACTTACTGGGGAAGTAATAGAATAACAGAGGCAGAGCTGATTGTAGGTAAGGAGGTTGGGGAGTTCAAGCCAGTGGAGCTGTCTCAGAGCATTACAGTGATGAGCTCTATATGAGCAATTTGCAGCAAAGCGGGCAGTTCTGTTATAGCAGGCTTCCATTTTGCTTAGTTCAGTTTTGTTTAATCAGAATGGGAGATGCATAGAGTAGGGTGGATAGAAGTTGAGAGCGAGCAATGGCTGATCTTGTGTTGTTGGTAAGAAATGGTTTGATATGGTAGAGTGATCCCAGTTTGGCATGTACTTTTTTAATAGTTAAGTTGAGATAACTGTCAAATTTTAGGTGGGAGTCTATGGTTATTTCCAATAGCTTAGCTTGTGCCACTGGAACGATTGGAGTAGCATTTGTGGAGTAGATAGTGAATTGACTGTTTATTTTTAAAAATATAGGTCACTGTTATAGTAGCCTAAGTTCTGTGAGGTCCAAGTCTGTGAGGTCCTGTCCCTTGTCACAGGCTAATTTTTCAAAGCTGAACGGTGCCTTCCACATGGTCCACCTATTCTGGTGTTCAAGAGGAGCTCTGTATGAAGACAGTTGGAGTGCAAATTACCTCAGAACTTTTTTGTTGCTGAAGAGTGTTCCTTTTGCAGGCCACATGGAGCAGTTGGTCAGAAAGTGACCCTTCAAGGCTGGGCAAACAAGACCTCTGTTGGGTAAAACCTTTCACTAAATATTTGTTTGAGAAAAGCTTGTGTTTTTCTATCTGAGCTTTATATTTTAGGACTGTTATTGCATTTCTAAAGGAGTGTGATGTCTAAATGTTTGAACATCTTGTGGAAAATCTTATTTTTTGATTAAAATTTTAATCAGATTCTGTGTATGGGGCGGCAGGATACTGTGCTTGTGTGGAGTGTTCTTCTCATGTCTGTATCACTTGTTCTCTGCCTTACCTGTTCTGCTTTACCTGTTACTGACCTGTTCAGTCTATGTTAGCTGACTTTGAGGTTTCTTCTCAGAGAACATATGGAGCAACTCTGTGTCTGCAGTTTTATCGTCTCCTGTCTGCAAGAAGGAGAAGGTTGTCAGGGAGTCTTTTGGTGTCAGGCTGGTTCCTGTTGTGCTTCAGCCACTTGTAGGTGACTCTGCTGTGGCCTTATCAGACCTCCCATTTTTTTCCTCCAATCCCTTTGGTATAGTGGGTTGAGCCACCAAAGACAGGGAGATAAACATGTCCTCTTTGGCTGTGGGAATACCCTTGGCAGGCAAGGGAGAGCTACTGTAGTTGGTCTCTGGGTAAGGGGCAAGTAAAGGACCTTCACTTATCTGTGGTAGGGAACCTGCATCTGGGATTAGAATAACTTCTGAGCACTGGTCTTTTTCCTGGGAAATTCCAAGTTAAAGTGAACATGGTGAGAAAACCTTCAAGTTTCCTGTTTCTTTTTCCGTGGACTTGGGAGGATTTTCTGGGATTTGTGAAGACTCATTTGTGCCTTTTCTTGCCTTCTGTTTCTTCAGGAAAAGCAAAGCAAAAAGTTAGTCATCTTTCTTACCTGAATTTTCAGTCAGAAGAATAGGCATTACGAAGGGGATGGTTGTACCTCTGGAATTTTCTTCTCAATCTGAACAATCTGATTTTGTAGAAATTGTGGTTTCAGATTTTCCTCCTGAAGATGTTTCCTTTTTTGACTTCATCTAATGTGAAAGAGTTTTTTTTGGGGGCAGGATGAAATTTTATGGAACAGAAAATGTATTGTGATTTGTTAGTCAAATATGCCAGAATCTGCAGTTGTTCCTCCTGTAATGCCTGCTTCCAGTATACCCTATAGTCAGCAGCCTGCCCCTAGGAAATGTGACAGGATATACATGGTACCTCTGACTTCTGAGTATTTTCTAATTGTAAAGAGACCCAGCTATGATTTAGTTGTCTAAAACTGCTTCTGCTAAATAGTTTACTGCTGCTAACCCCATTCCATGAAATAAGGATGGGAAGGTGTTGGATAAGTTGAGGAAGAAATGTATTCTTCTGTTAAATTAAAAAAAAAAAAAAAAAAACATGTAAGAAACTTCTCTGTGTGGAAGATTTTCAGTCCATATATTTCTAGTTAATCACTGTATATTAATCAGATCAGACAGTAGTAGTAGAAGTAGCGAACGTAAACTCGTCTTAAGTCAAAACAAAACAAAAAGTAATAATAGAAAATATATAATTGTACAGCATTACCAAGTATCTGAAAGTAATCCAAGCAAGGCAGGCAGTCTGTTTCCAGTCGAAAATCCTTTATTAAGTACACAGATTGCTTGGATTACTTTCAAATACTTAGTAATGCTGTACAGTTATATATTTTCTATTATTACTTTTTGTTTTGTTTTGACTTAAGACGAGTTTATGTTCGCTACTTCTACTACTATTGTCTGATCTGATTAATATACAGTGATTAACTAGAAATATATGGACTGAAAATCATCCACACAGAGAAGTTTCTTACACTGTTTTGCTTTTGGACCCCCACTACACTTTAGTGGGTTGTTTTGAGACTTCGAGGATATCACGGAGATTACTTGTTTTCTGTTAAGTTAACATTCAGGATTTTTAAATGTCCAGCTAATATGCTAAAATGTTTTTACTTTTATCATTTAAGAACATTCAGAAGTTAAGAACATTCAGAAGTTAATGGTTAAGCTTCCTTCTAAAATTAAAAAAAAAAATGAATGCTTCTGTATCATCTGCTGTATTGAGGAGATTGTCCTGGTTTAATTCTTAAAAACGTTCCTGGAGATATTAAAATTGAAATTTTAAATTCTCCCTTAATTAAAGAAGTTCTTTTGGGACTTTTGCATCTGAGGTGCCAAAGATGTGTGATGAAAGGGGCAATATGATTCAAGGAGTGAGTGAGATTTTTCAACCCTTCTTTTCAAAGCAAATAGAAAGTCCTTCTTCCTTTTCCTCTGTTCCTTTTTTAATAAGCAATTTAAGCAGCAAGGAGCCATCAACCAGGATTTTAAAAAGCATTGGCAAGGAGTATTTAAAAAGAAAGAAAATTCTCACAAAGTCAAGGATAGTTCTCTCAAGTCAGCATGACTATTTGCCTGTTCAGGCCCCCCGCCCCCCTTCCCACCCTGGCAGCTTGTCAAGATCTCTGGAGCTTCAACTGTCTGTGTGGCACCAGACCCAGACAGCTGAGTTTTAAATGTAATCCAGCAGGGATGCACCTGGCAATGGGAATCCCTCTCTCCCACTTCCACTTTCCAAGGGATTCCTTCTTTCCCAGTGAATCAAGTCTCAGTCTGTCTCTCTCCTTCTGTTTTTCACCAGATGCTCACACAGTGAGTAAGAGAATCTACGCCTTGGTACCATTTAGGTGAATAATTTTATTCAAGGATATTTCTGATAACAAAAACTGAAGAGTCCTGGAGGCCTGTAATGTATCTTTCCTTTCTAAATATTTTTGTAAAGATTACAGAGTTCATAATGTTATTCCTTTTGTCCCTTCTACCTCTGATTCCTTCTCTTGCTCTCGTGGTAAAGCTAGATTTAAAGAATGCCTATCATCACACTCCAGTTGGTGAAGAATTTAGGCATTTAAGATTTGTTGTATCTGGCTCACATTATCAGTTCTCTTTATTACCCATTGGAATTTCCACTGTACCACAGATATTTACAAAATGTCTATCCCCAGTCATTGCTTCTTCCAGACATAGACATTCACATTTTTCCACACTTGGACGATCTTTTCGGATTCTTTTGTCATCTGTCAAGAGTCTTCAGCAACTGTTCTAAATCTTGTATTCAGTCTAGGTTTTCAGTTAGACTGTCATAAGTCTTTTCTGTCATCCCTTCTCATAGAGTTGTATTCCTGGGGTGTAGATTCTGCCTTTGAAAGAGCCCTTCTTCCTCCAAAGTAGATGTTTCAGCAGATGTTCATCGTGTTTCACTGTTGCAGTCATTACATTTGGGTAATCTGCTGGCAGGTTGCCCTCAGTCGGCCTGATTAACAAAGTCTTGGGTCCTGCATCGGTTGCTGTCCCTTCTTCCATGACATCAGGTTGTCAGGGGTATAAAACATGCAACCGACATCATTACATCAGTCTTTCTTGCCGCGTGGTGACCGAAGCAGAAGCAGTTTGCAAGTGCCGGGTGGCAGACTCCTGAAATTTTCGTTTTCGATTTTCAGATCTGAAGTCTTCTACTAAAAACCTAAGTACCCTGTTGGGGAAACTTTTTCTTGCTCCTTACCGATGTCAGTAAAAGTTAATAATTGCATTACTTGTGGGAAGCAAATACCTCATAAGGATTTTCATTTGTACTGTATTCCTTGCCTAGGCCCTGACCGCAACGTACCTTGCTGCCGGTTTTGTGCTTTATTTAATCAATGCACTATCAAATGTCTGTACATTTTTGCTTCTAAATATTTTGGCTCACGCTTTAATTATCCCGAAATGTTGTCGGTTAGCAATCAGACTGCTGGAATACCTAAAAAACGCAAAGAAAAAGACAGAGAGGCCATTGAGGTCCAAAACTGCCGACGACGTTTCTCCTAAGCCAGTCACCAGTTCGCCGGTACTCAGTGAGTCACTTTTGCAGCCCCTGATACCTGCTACTTCTGATTCGCAGGCCTCTACTGAGACACATTTGGAATCCGGTATGCCGCGAGATGCTACAATTATAGAACCCGCGAATGTCTCTACCTTGGATGGGCCAGGAGCCGCTGTGCAGGCACCAGCTTCTGAGGGTGTTTTCAGGCCTACAGAATTGTATATTACACCGATGCCATCTTCAAAACTAAGGCCAAAATCTTGACCTATGTTTAAAAAACAGACGCCTGGGCCACATGTGCAGGCCCCTATGCCTAAAAAACAAATGATCAAAATGGATGAAGATTTAATTACTCTGATCAGGGGTAGCCAACCCCTCCCCCCCTTCCAAGAGGCATAGGCAAGACATTGATTATGAATCTTCTGAACAGGACTCTATTTCTTTTGACTCTTCTAATGACCAGGAATTGTCTATACCTATTTATGAGGGCTCAGATGCAGAAGATTCCATTCCTTCTGTTCTCCCCCTGAGGATTTTTCTTTTGGGGAAACTTTACATACCTTAAGGGAACATTTCCACTGGGAAAGTCAGGATTTCTCTGAATCTAAAAAGAGACTTAGGGATTTTCTTCTTCTTCCTCAGCATAGGCCTTTGGCTATTCCTCATGTTCTAGACATTGTGGATGATTTTTTTTCAGAATCTAGTATGGCTCCTGATTCTCTGCCTCTGGCTCCTTGTAAGCCAGACAGATACTACAGGGTTCCTGACTCCCACAAATTTCTTTTCAAAAATCCTGTTACAGATCCTGAAACCATTTCTCAGGGTCCCAAGGGCATTAAGGCTTTTACTGCTACAAGTCCTACTCCTTCCGATAGAGATTCCAGGGCGCTGGATAGATGGGGTAAGAAGGTTTACACTTCTGCAACCTTGGCAACCAGGGCTTTAAACTGTCAATTTCATATGCTAAAATATCAGCAGCATATCATGGGACTGCTTAAACAGAAAATGATGTTAATTTCTGACTGTGTGGTAAACAAAGATTTACAGGATTTATTGCATTCAGCTGAACAAGTTGGCAAACATACTTTGCAATGTGGTTTTGATTCTTTGGAAGCCTCTTGCAGGGCTGCTGTAACTGGGTTTGTGCTAAGAAACATGCTTGGCTCAAAGAGCAAAATCTGCCTGGTCATGTTAAAGCAAACTTGTTGGATGCTCCTTTACAACAGGACCAGCTCTTTGGTAATAAGACTGAAGAAGTTTTGAAAAAGATGGAAGATGAAGCTAAATTTATGCAAACTGTGAAAGATTTCTTTAAAAGTGCAACCTCCATGATTTAGTAGGCACTGGCCTACTAAGAACTGATCCTTTCCAGTTCCTTCGAAAGCCACTCAAGCCAAACCCAGACTTTCCAAAGGCTCCAGGTTCCAGTCACAAGGGACTTTCAGAACAAAACAATGGGGTGCCTCCTCTTCCAAATCTGGAAACAAGACACCTCCCTATGGTAAGCAGTCTCAATGACTTCCCTTTACACTTACCAAGCACTTACCTTTTAGCCGCCCCTTTGGGGGGGAAACTGGCTCTTCATGCAAGAAACTGGCAACTTATAACCCAGAACAAATGGGTTTTAAATATAGTATCCCAGGGATACAGATTTCATTTCCACACATTGCCAATTCCAAACGGATGGCCAGACCTGCCCCCAAATTAGTGGGCAGAGGCCCATAAACAAGTACTTTCCCTCATGAACATGGGGGCTATTCAGCCAGTATCAGAAGAGGAAAAGGGACAAGGTTTCTATTCAAGACTTTTCCTGGTACCCAGAAAAAACAAATCATGGTGTTCAATTCTAGACTTATCTACTCTAAACACCTTTCTGGACATTCCAAAATTCAAGATGCTGACTCTTCAACAGTTACTTCCTATGCTAGGCAAAGATGCCTGGTTGGCAAATCTAGATTTAAAAGAGGCTTACCTGCATATCCCAATCAGGGAATCTGGCAAAAGATACCTCTGCTTCAAAGCAGGCTACTTGCATTACCAGTTCTCTGTACTGCTCTTTGGCTTATCTACTGCGCCCAGGGTCTTTACAAAGTGTGTGGCTCCAGTAATTGCATTTTGCAGGCAAAGAAATATTCAAATATATCCATAACTGGACGACTGTCTAATTCAGGCAGAAAACAAGGACACTCTTCAAACCATCTGGCGTTTGTAAAAAGGGTTCTAACTTGTCTAGGGTACACTATAAACGAAAAGAAATCACAACTGGTACCCTCTCAAAAAATTACATTCCTGGGTGCAAGCTTGAATACAACTGCCCAGATTGCTTTCCTTACGCCAGAGAAGCAAATTCATTTGGTGACTTACTTCAAACAGGTGGCCACAAAAAACATCCTTTCTGCAAGGCAAATACTGCAAGCCTTGGGGTTCATGGCCTCCTGCATTTTTCTAATTCCATATGCAAGACTGCATATGAGGAAACTTCAGTGGTACTTAAAAGTCTATGGAGTCAGCATTGCAACAGCCTGGAAACAATGATTCCTATCATTCCTTGCCTGCAACTAGAGTTCCTATGGTGGACAGAAGCCTGCCACTAAAACAAGGGACTGTCATTCACACCACCCCCTGCTGCCCAAACACTAGCTACAGACTCGTCAGACTATGCTTGGGGGGCACATCTGGCAGGGAAGTGCATTCAGGGCAAATGGAGCCCAATTCAAAATCACCTTCATATCAATCTAAAAGAAATGCTAGCTGTACAGAAATCACTGACAGCCTTCAAGGACTCTCTTCATCCAGGAAAATTAATGATAAAGACAGACAACACCACGGTTATGTGGTACATAAACAAGCAGGGGGGTGTACACTCCTACCCCCTTTGCAGACTAGCCATGGCATTGTGGAACACGGCCTTGACCTATCAAGTACAACTACAAGCGCAATTCCTGCCAGGAAAGCTGAATACCCTGGCAAATGAACTAAGCAGAAATCTCATGGACCCACATGAATGGAAACTGTAACCACGGATTTTCAACATGTTGACATGCAAATGGGGGAGCCCAGACATAGATCTTTTTGCATCACCCCACAACTATCATTTGGAAAATTTTACACAAGAACTCATCAGAAAAAAGCTTGGAAAGTGGATGCTCTATCCTTCAGCTGGAAAAACCTATCAGTCTGTGCTTTTCCCCCTCTGCCTCTGCTCTCCAAAGTTCTACTAAAAGTCAAACAGGACAAACCAAAAATGATTTTTGATTGCTCCAGACTGGCCTCACCAACACTGGTACCCACTCCTGCGCAATGTGTCACACTTTCCACCGTGGCACCTGCCTCAGACACCTTCCTTACTGTCTCAGCAGAACAACCAAATTCTGCACACGCAGCTCCAAACTTTGAATCTTGCAGCGTGGCTAATCGCCTAAATTCACTCTTAGCATCCCTCAGCAAACCTGTGATGGATGTCATTTTGGAGGTGAGAAGGCCTTGTACTAGAAAATCTTATGCTGACAAATGGAAAAGATTCTGTGCCTGGAATCAATCTCAAGGGATTAGCACAGTAGTGCCCAACATTCCTCATATTTTACAATACTAAACTGAGATGCTTCACAAGGTCCTGTCCTTTTCTTCCAACACATTACAACACAGAACCTACCCTCTTCTCTCACCCTCTGCTAAAGCAGCATCTCAGAGGGGCCAAAAACTTAAGACCACCTATGAAAGCTCCATCCCCTGCCTGGGACTTTAACTTTGTATTGGGAAAAGCTCACTCTAACTCCTTTCGAGCCAGCTGCAACTGCAGACTTAAATTTTTTTTTCCTGGAAAACAGCTTTCCTTTTAGCAGTCACTTCAGCTAGAAGGATATCTGAATTACAGGCTGTTATGGCAAGTGGAGCCTTTCACCATTTTTCATGTGGGCAGGGTATCTCAAGACCAATCCATCATTCATGCCCAAGGTGGTATCCAGTGTGGCTCTTAATCAGTCCATTTATTTGCCAACTTTCTTTCCCAATCCACAGAACAAGGGGGAGCGGATTCTGCATTCATTGAATGTACACAGACAACTTAGATTTTACTTGGACAGGACTAAATCTCGAAGAAAATCTGAACAACTGCTGGTAGCATTTGCTGCAGGGGCAGAGGAGAAGGCTATTTCAAAGCAAACCATTTCTGAATGGATAAGCCATTGTATTCATTTCTGTTATAAACACCATGGAAAACATATCCCCCAGGGGATCAGATCTCATTCCACTAGGGCTGCATCTACTTCAGCACCCTTTCTCAGAGCTGTTCATACCAGGGATATTGTAGAAGCTGCTACCTGGAGTTCAGTTCATACTTTCACCAAGCATTATCACTTCCAGAGCTGATTTTGCCACTGCTGTTTTGCAGGGCCTTATAGCTGGTCCTAATGCTGTATAAATCCGTCCTCCCAACCTTAGCTTTGGAAATCTACCCAAATGTAATGACTGCAACAGTGAAACACGATGAACATAGTACAGTTGTGTACACTTACCATAAATGTAGATGTTTGAGTGTATTCACTGTTGCAGTCCTGGTTACCCTCCATTCCCCTGTTTTTCTTTTACTATACCTCATCTTTCTTTTACTATGCTTAAAAGCCTTTTTGGTGTATTTGCTTTTGTTTGGAGGTATATTTTTGTGTTTCTCTCTCTCTCTCTCTATATATATATATATATATATATATATATATATATATATATATATATATTAATATATAAAATATATATTAATATATATATATATAAAATATAATATATATATATATATATATATATATATATATATATATATATATATATATATATACATATATATATATATATATATATATATATATATATATATATAAAATCTCCCCATTTGGGGGCACCTGACATCTGGGGCAAGAAAAACTGATGCAATGACGTCGGTTGCATGTTGTATACACCTGATGTCATGGAAGAAGGGACAGCAACCGATGCAGGATCCAAGACTTTGTTAATCAGGCCGACTGATTGCAACCTGCCAGCAGATTACCCAAATGTAATGACTGCAACAGTGAATACACTTGAACATCTACATTTATGGTAAGTGTACACAAGTGTACTTTCTTTAGAATTTCTCCAATCAAAACCATGCATCTGCAAGAATTTTTTTCACAGTATTGGAGTACATGGCATCTGATTCTCATCATTCCCCTGACCAGACTCTACATGAGGGAAATACAGTGCTACAGTTTAGCATCTACATTCTTTGTCCTTTCAGATTCCAGTGCTGGGATTGTAAAGTGGGAGATTCTATGGTGAGTAGACCAGATTTCTTGCAGTCCAGGTCTCCCATTCTCACTTCCAGCCCCCCGCCAATCAGTCTCACTACAGATGCTTCAAACCTGGCGTAGGGAGCAGTTTCAGAAGGGGTAAAAGTGAAAGCAACATGGAATCCTCAAGACTGACAGTCACACAACTGTTGGAGAAATGCCAGCAGTGATCAATAATTTGAAAGTCTAACATCTCTGGTCCCCAGGACTTCTCCAAGTTTACACAGACAACACCACTATGATGTAGTACATAAAGGGTATACCAGATCTAACCCACTTTTACAGACTTGCTGTGATAGCCTAGGAGAATGCAACTTGGCCCAAGTTGACTCTTCAGTCTTCATACATTATGTTAGAGCAAAACTTGATTGCAGATCAGCTCAGCAGGACCAGTAAGACCCCCCCCCCACACACACACACTTATGGAAACTTCATCCTGGGTTCTTCCAACAATTAATTCAGATGTGAGGAACATCTCAAGTTCTGTTTGCCTCCTTTTATGACAGACAGCTATTGAAGTTCTGCTCCAGGACGTCTTGCAAATAGGCCTGGAAAACGGAAGCTTTCTCATATGCTTGGATGGGAGCTTTCTTGTATGCCTTTCCACTAATACCTAGGGTTCTTCTGAATATCCATGTTGGTAACTCCATTTTGGCCCAGGCAACAGATGTTTTCCCTTTTTATTCTTGCCAAGAGCAGTTGCCACTGGCTTCACCACTGAAGGGGTTTATTTGCACAGGACATGATTGTTTTATACACCCCATCTGAAAACTCAACTGTCAGGATGATAGAATTTTGATAAGCACATTTTTTTGTGAGGATGTGCATTGGATACTAAAGAAGGTGAAAAACAAGCTACTAGGAAATCCTATATGTTCAAATGTAAAATATCTTCTAGTTGGTGCTAATATAGGAACCAGGATCATCTTCAGGCATGACTGCTTCTGTATATTGATTATTTGTGTGAGTTACTGCCTTCTGGTCTGTCTTATTCCTCTGTCAAGGTGCACTTGTTAGCCATTTCTGCTTGTGTGCCCTTTGATTCTCCCCTAACCACATGCAAGTTACAATTTTTGAAAGCTGTATTGCATATCCATTCACCTAGGAAAAACATGGCTCTTTGAAATCTAAATTTTGTGTTTGAAAAGCTTATTCTTTCTTCATTTGAACCAGCTTGTCTGGCTGAGTTGAGGTTCTTGATGCGGAAGGCTGTTGCTCTGACATCTGTTAGTAGAGTACTTTTGAGTTATAAGCACTAAAGGTGAGCCAACCTTACTTCTTTTAACCCAAGGATAGGGATTCTTTGACCGCTAATGTTTCTTTTATGCCTGAAGTGGTGTTGGAGTTTACTTTGAACCAGTGTATTTCTGAATTCAGGTGAAAGGGAGAAAAGATTCTTCACACTGTAGATGGCTAAAAGCAGCTCAGATGCTACCTAGACAAGACTCAATCTTTCAAGACGTCTGATGATCAGCTCTTTGCCTCCTTCGAAGGTAAGAGGAAGGGACAACTCATGCCAAAGTACACTTTTCAGGTGGTTGTCTCATGCCATTGGCTTATGTTATATTGTCCATGAAAGCCATTTCCAGGCAAGGTAAGGGCTCATTCCACAAAGACTTTGGATTTTTTGGTGAATTTCTGAAAAAGGATAGACTCAAAGTATTCTAGGGGCAGTAATTATTTCCTCTGAACATACTTTTACAAAGCACTACAAACTAGATTGCTTTTCATTGTACAAAACGGGCTTTGCTGGCAACCTTCTTCAGGGACTCCTGGGGTCTGTTCACTGGCCTTCTCCCTTTTTCAGTTTTCTAGACCGTGGTAAGCTACCCGTGTAGCTTGGGCTACTGCAACAGTGATATGTATGTTAAACATAGCACAGTTGTGTTAGTAAACTTAAAATAACAGTAGATGCTTTAATAGATCACAGTTGTAGCAGCCTCCCCTCCCTCCATTTGGCTGTTTTCCTTTTGTGTAGCCATGGTGTGGATGTTTATTGCCCTTTTTGCGAAAAGTTTACTGTTGAATTGTTTCTTGGTATTATTCATTCAAGGCTGTTTCCTCCTTTTCCAGGTAAAAAAAAAATGCTCTCCAGCTGTCTTTATACAGAGCTCCTCTCAAGCTCCTTTTAAGGTATGTGGAAGATCTCCTTAAGCTTTGAAAATCCATCAGGTTACTAGGGGTAGGACTCCATATATCATAGGCTACTACAACAATGATCCATTAAGTCGTTAGCTGTTCGTGTAAGCTTGCACAACTGTACTTTCTTGTTTGGCTTATAGTTGCATTAGTTGCAGACATAAGAGCATTCTTTAGGTGGTTCCAAGTATAGATAATGCACTTCATTGATTTACAGTTTTGATTTGTTTAATTGAAGTGTGTTTACCAATCTGTATATATTGGTACTTTGTAGGTGTGTATGTGAAGGTCAACTGGATGCTTGTGTGGCATTCTTTTACATTGTAAGACTGTGCAATTTTACAATTTTCACTCCGTCAGAGGAACATGCAAGCGAAAAGTAAGAGAGGCAAAAAGAAAGCAAAGGTTGCCACAAAAACAGATATACAGGCTAAAGGGACACCTCCCCTCCCCACATCAGAAAGCCTCTATTGTAAATCTTTCAGTTACCCTTTCCCTCTTTATTCTTTGTAGTCTGTGTTAATGGCTGTGTGTAGGTATATAAGTGAATACTGTGATCTGAAGTAGTTTACTTCATTTGGTCTTCAACTTTAGGGTTTCGGATCCATAATGGATCTGACACTGCTGCATAGCTAGCATCTTTGATCCAACCTCTCAGCTCCTCCCATTACCCATAATGCCCCCGTCTCCTTCCTCCCTTCAGATATAGTTTGCCGCTGATACAGCAAGCAGCGTGGTCCGAGCTCTTGGCAGCGTATTTGTCGTTTTTTGGGCTTAAATTGTTGTGAGTGCTTAAGTTTTCTCCACTTTTTTTCTACTTTCTTTTCTCTTAACTTTCTTCTCCCCACAATTGTCTGTATTAAAAAAAAAAAAAAAAAAAAACTTCCCTTTTGCTCTTTTTCCCCTCTGTGTGTGGACCTTATTTTGGGGACTATGTCAGAAGCCCCTAAATCTGGGTATAAAAGGTGCTCAGAATGTGGCCATAAGCTTTCCCCAGCTGATGGCCACATGGTGTGCCTGGGCTTAGCGCACCTTGATTCCTTCTGTCCTGTCTGCACTGAGTTTAACCCCAGAGCACTTCAGGACAGGAGGAACAAACTCATAGTAAAGGGTATTTTTCCCACGTTAGGAATGGCTGTTCCCACCCTGTCTACTGCTTCGACAGGAGCAGCAGCAGCGTCTTCCCTTTCCCAGGCCTCAGGGACTCAAACTCCTGCCAGGAGAAGTGGAGAAGGCCAAGAAAGACAGGCCTCACAAGCAGTCTCCCGACCACTGTGCTCTGGCTGGTCCATCCCCTAAGGTAGCGTCTTCTAGGCTTGGTCCCCCCGCCCCCCCCCGGCTCCGCTCTCTGAGATTCTCCCCTGAGCCGGAGGTTGTTAGAATGCAGTCCCCTGTCACCCCCTCCCCCACCTTTCTAGACCAGTTCAGTGGCCTCGTCATCCCGCTCCACCCAGAGCCTCAGTGAAGTGGAGATGGACAAGATGATGCAGAAATTCATCCGCACCCAAATTCAGATGGGGGTCTTGCCTGCACCTTCTCCCTCCAGAGGGGGTGTCTCGCAACCTTTTTTTCATACCAATAACTCCTTCTCTGATCCAGCCTGCGGTTTCAGAGCCCTTGGATCTTGGAACCTCGGGATCAGTGCTGATGGTACCTTGTACCTCGACGCCAGCTGTTGCCTTCAGTACAGCGGAGCCATAGTCTCTGGGTCGGAACCAAGCGGGTGCTGTCTACTCCGAGTGGGTCAGAGAGCAGCATCTCCCTTGGCATTTCTGCTCCTAGAGTTTTGGCTCTGACACCCCTGTTGGGTCAGAGGGGAATGGCTCTGATGGGATTTGCTAAGGAGGTCCATTCTCCATCTGTGTGGAGTGGGTTCTCTCAATGCCTTCGAGACCCTTGACCATCCTGTCCTCAGATTCCGCCCTGACCCCCTCCCTAGATTGGGTATGGCTCCAACCATCTTGCCCCCTCAGGGACAGCCTGTGCTTGCTTTGTCTTAAGAAGTTTCAGTAAGAGAGCATCAGGACATTTGTAGGTCCTCCCAGAGAGCCACACTGAGGAGGTCCCTCACAAAAGTATGTGTAGGAGGAGGCACTTGGACTCCCCTTCGGAGTCCCTCACCCTAGACAATGATTTGGAGGAAGGGGAAGGTCCCCCCCCCCAGAGGATGCCTCCTTTGGAGATGATATGAAACTCCTTCGCTAGAAGGGGGGTGGGTGATTTGCCAGAAACCGACCCCTGACAAAACAGTGTTTCTTGAGGCATTTGGCACGGGCTCATCTACTTCATGGGTGTCCCCGCAGATCTCTTAGTGGATCTAATAACTTCTCGGGCGTGGAAGGAACTGGACATGGTGGAGCCTATCCAGAAGCGTTCCGACAAGGTCCTCCGCTCACCCCTTCTGACAGGATGCACTGGTATAAGGCGTCGCCTGTGGATGCTATGGCTTGTGGTTGTGGCAACAAAGAAAGAGCTCTATGGTCCACCCTCTTGGCTGTGAGTCACGGACACTGGACAATTTTGGGAAGGGGATGTACGCTTCAGCGACCTTTGAAATCAGGGTGCTGAACTACATGGCACACCTGACTCGATTGCAGCGAGACTTGGTCAAGGAAGTCATTAAATCAACCCCAGAGTTCATGTCAGCAGAGGACAAGAAGATGTTCTCTACCCAAATGGCCACTCTTAAGGTGATTTTTCAGCATGTCCATGCGTCTTCTCTCCCATGCCATAGAGGGAGCCGCTAGGGCGGCCGGCTCAGGAATCCTCATTAGGCACCATTCTTGGCTCGAGCTGTGTCAGTTTACTGACCCCTTCAAGGTGTTATTTACCAAAGCCTCACCCTGTATAACAGTTCTTCCCTCTTTGGGAAATCACTCAGAGAGTCACTTATCCAGAATGAGAAGGACAGGAAGACACTGTCTGCCGTTGGGATCAGCTTCCCCCCTCCCCCAAAGATCCTTTTCCAGGAATCAGCGAGGGACGAAGATGATGTGGTTCCAAAAGTCTCAGGCATTTTCTTGGGACACTCAGGACACTCTGTTCCCCAGAGGCAGAAGGAGTTACAATGGATGCTGGTCCAGAGGCAGTGGGAGTCCAAGAAATACCGGGTCTCAAGAACCCTTCTTTGACGGACCTGGGCAGCAGCCCTGAAGGACTACCCGACTGCTCCTCTCTGGAGGCAGTTGGGGGACATCTTTTGCTACACCCAGATGCAGTGGAGTCAGTTACAAATGACTGTTGGGTGTTGCAGATCATATCCAGAGGCTATTCCATCCCTTTCACCCAGCTACCTCTTTCTCCCAGGCACCTCCCCTATGTTCCACCCGCATAAAGGGAGGCAGCAGCCTTGGAAATAGAAAAGCTGCCAAGAAAACGAGTCATCCAGCCAGTCCCCCCAGACCACTCCTGATCGGGCTTTTATTCCAGGTTCTTTTTAGTGCCAAAGAAGGCGGGGGACCCAAGAGCCATTTTGGATCTTTCTTCCCTGAACCTGTCAGTAGCCAAGACAAAATTCTGGATGGTCACTGTTCCTTCCATCCTGCCCTATCTGCAGGCAAACAATTGGATGTGCTCGATCAACCTCCAAGATGCTTACTCCCATATCGAGATGGACAGATGCTCTTGGAGGTTTCTCCACTTCTGGTTAGGAGCCAATCACTATCGGTTCAGAGCCCTTCCCTTTGGTCTCACCACTGCCCTCAGGGTGTTCAGCAAAGTGATGGCAGTATTTGCGGCTCACCTGAGGTTTCAGGGTATTTTGGTCTGCCTGTACCTGGACAATTGGCTCTTTACTGCCCCCGAAAAAACATCTACTGTGCCAAGCCAGGGACTTGTTCCTATTGTTGGCTCAAAATCTGGGCATCACCATCAGTCTAACCAAATCAGCCCCGACTCCGGTGCAGGTTCTAGACTTCATCGGGGCTCTGTTGGATATGGTTCAAATGAAGGTCTTTCTGACTCCAGAGAGATTACACAACCTGAAGCTACATGTTGTTCTTCGTGTTTCACTGTTGCAGTCATTACATTTGGGTAATCTGCTGGCAGGTTGCCCTCATTCGGCCTGAATTCCAAAGTCTTGGGTCCTGCATTGGTTGCTGTCTCCTCTTCCATGACGTCAGGGGTATAAAACAAGCAGCCGACGCCATTTTCTTTAGTCTTTCTTGCCGTGGGGTGCCCAAAGCAGAAGCAGTTTGCAAGTGCCGGTCGGCCAACTCCTGAAATTTTCGAGTTTCGGTTTCAGAACCGAAGTCTTCACTAAAGCGAAGTACCCCATTGGAGAAACTTTTTTCTTGCTCCATACCGATGTCAGAAAAAGTTAATAATTGTATTACTTGTGGGAAGCAAATACCTCATAAGGATTTTCATTTATACTGTATTCCTTGCCTAGGCCCTGATCACAACGTGCCTGGCTGTCAGTTTTGTGCTAGATTTAACCAACGCACTATTGAGCGTCTGTATATTTTTGCCTCAAAATATTTTGGAAACAGATTTAACGACCCTGAAATGTTGTCGGATAGCAATCCGACTACCGGAGTACACAAAAAACGCAAAGAAAAGGACAGAGACAGACCGTCGAGGTCCAAAACCGATGACAAAGCTTCTCCTAAGCCAGTCGCCGGTTCGCCAGTACTCAGGTGCTTTCGCAACCTGTGATATCCGCTACTTTCGAGTCGCAGGCCCCTACCGAGACCCATGTGGAGTCCGGCATGCCGTGAGATTCTCAAAGTATTATACCCATGGATGTCTCTCCCTCGGATGGGTCCGTAGCCGCTGAGCAATGCACCGGCTTCTGAGGGGTGTATTCAGGCCTCAACATTTTTATATAAAACTGACGCCAGCTTCAAAATCAAATACAAACACAACTTCTAAAGCTAAAAGAAGATGCATGAGCCACATGCACAGGCCTCTATGCCCAAAAAACAGATGATCAAAATGGCTGAAGACCCAATTACCTTGATCAGGGGTTCCCAACCCCCTCCTGATAAGAGGCCTAGGCAAGACACAGATTATGAATTTTCAGATCAGGTTTCTATTTCTTCTGATTCCTCTTCTGATCAGAAATTATCTATACCTCCCTATGAGGATTCTGATTCAGAGGAATCTTATCCCATCTGCATCATCTCCTGAGGATTATTAATTTGGAGAAACCTTGCATACTTTGAGGGAGCATTTTCACTGGGAGAGTCAAGATTTCTCAGAATCAAAAAGAGGCTCAGGGATTTCCTTCTCCCTCAGCATAGGCCTTTAGACATACCTCCTGTTTTAGACATTGTGGATAATGTGTTTTCGGAGTCGAGCTTGACTACAGACTCCTTACCTCCGGCTCCCAGCAAGCCTGACAGATATTACAAGGTCCCTGATTCACACAAATTTTTATTTAGAAACCCTGCTGCTGACCCTGAAACTATTTCACAGGGTCCAAAGGGGGTTAAGGCCTCAACAGGCAAAAAATCCTACCCCCTCTGGCAGAGATTCAAGGGCACTGGATAGATGGGGAAAGAAGGTTTATACATTTGCAACCTTGGCAATTAGGGCCTTAAACTGCCAGTTTCATATTCTCAAGTATCAACAACATGTTATGGGATTGCTGAAACAGAAAATTATGTTGATTTCTGAATGTGCAGAAAATAAAGAATTGCAGGGATTATTGCATACAGCAGAACAAGTGGGAAAGCATACTTTGCAATGTGGTTTTGATTCCTTAGAGGCCTCCTGCAGGGCCGCAGTTACTTGATCTGTGATTAGGAGGCATGCCTGTTTAAAAGAGCAAAATTTGCCTGATCATGTTAAAGCTAAATTGCTGGATGCACCTTTACAGCATGATACTCTGTTTGGTATTAATGCAGAAGAGTTTTAAAGAAAATGGAAGACAAAGCTAAGTCTATGCAAGCTGTAAAAGACTTCTTACAAGTGCAGCCACCGAGATTCAGTAGACACTGGCCTACAAAAAATTGGTCCTTTCCTGTGTCCAACAGAGCTCAAAGGGGCAAATCCAGACGCCCTAAAGGTTCTAGATACCAGGCACAAGATTCTTACAGGTCAAAGCAATGGGATGCTTCTACCTCCAAATCTGGAGGAGATGAAACGCAACCCTACAGAAAACAGTCTCAATGACTTCCCTCTGCCATCACCAAGCACTTACCTTTTGGCAGCACCCTTAGGGGGAAAATTAGCACTTTTTGCTCAAAATTGGCAGTTAATAACCCAGGACAAGTGGGTGCTAAACATAGTATCTCAGGGATACAGATTCCACTTCCATACTCTGCCAATGGCGAACGGTTGGCCGGATCTGCCAAAAAATCAATGGGCAGAGGCACAGAAACAGGTTACGTCCCTCATGGATATGGGGGCTATTCAGCCAGTACCAGAACAGGAAAAAGGACAAGGTTTTTATTCAAGACTGTTCTTGGTACCCAGAAAAGACTAGGCCTGGCACCCAATACTGGACTTATCAATTTTGAACACATACCCGGACATTCGAAAATTCAGAATGCTAACTTTACAGTAGCTTTTGCCCATGCTGGGCAAGAACGCTTGGCTGGTGACATTAGATCTAGAAGAGGCATACCTGCATATCCCAATAAGGGAAACGTGCAGAAGATACCTCCATTTCAAGGCTGGCTCTATGCATTACCAATTCTCTGCGCTGCCCTTTGGCTTATCTACTGTGCCCAGGGTCATTACAAAGTGCCTGGCACCAGTAATTGCATTTTGCAGACAAAAAAGTATACAAATTTATCCTTACTTGGACGTCTGTCTCATTCAAGCAGAGAACAAGGAAATTCTTCTTCAGCACCTGGCATTTGTGAAAAGGCCTCTAACATGCCTAGAGTACACAGTAAACGAAAAGAAGTCACAACTGGTACCCTCTCAAAAGATAACATTCCTGGGTGCTAGCTTGAATACAACTGCCCAGATGGCCTTCCTCCTGCCAGACAAACAAAGGCAACTGACTACTTACTTCAAACTGATGGCAACAAAAACCCAGTTATCTGCAAGACAAACTCTGCAGGCTTTGGGATTCATGGCACCCTGCATCCTACTGATTCCATATGCAAGACTGCATATGAGGAAACTACAATGGTACCTAAAAAGTTTGTGGAGTCAACATTGTCACAATCTGGAAGCAATGATTCCTCTCATTCCCTGCCTACAACAGGAGTTTCTATGGTGGGCAAAGGCATGTCACCAGAACATGGGACGGGCTTTCACTCTACCCCCTGCCAACCAAACCTTAACAACAGCCGTATCAGGTTATGCATGGGGGGGCCCACCTGGCGGGAAGATGCATTCAGGGCATATGGAACCCAAAACAAATGCATCTGCATATAAATCAAAAAGAGATGTTAGCTGTTCAAAATGCCCTGACAGCCTTCAAGGGTTTACTTCATCCAGGACATCTACTGATAAAGATGGACAACACCACGGTGATGTGGTATATAAAGATATTGGGAGGCATGCACTCATGCCCCCTTTGCAGACTAGCCATGGCCCTGTGGGGCACAGCCTTGACTTACCAAGTACATCTTCAAGCTCAATTCCTGCCAGGAAAGCAAAATACTCTGGCAGACGATTTAAGCAGAAACCTTATGGACCCGCACGAGTGGAAACTAGATCCACAAGTCTTCAGCATGGTAATAAAGAAATGGGGGAGACCGGACATAGACCTATTTGCCTCTCCTCAAAATTATCAACTGAAAAAATTCTGCACAAGAGCTTATCACGGACAACCTATCAGTTTACGCCTTTCCTCCCCTGCCTCTTCTTCCCAAGGTACCACTAAAAGTCAGACAGGAGAAACCAAAGATGATGCAAATTGCCCCTGGACTGGCCCCGCCAATACTGGTACCCAATCCTAAGGAACATGTCTCATTTCCCAGCTTGGTACTTACCTCAAATACATCACTTAATGTCCCAGCAAAACAATCAAATCCTGCACAATCAGCTCCAAACACTGAACCTGGCAGCATGGCTGATCATGTAATTATTCAAACAACACCTCTCAGTAAAGCTGTGATGGATGTCATTTTGGAAGCCAGAAGGCCTAGTACTAGAAAATCTTATGCTGATAAATGGAAGAGATTCTGTGCTTGGAACCAAGCACAAGGAACTGATACAGCAGAGCAAAATATTCCTCAGATTTTACAATACTTGACTGAGATGCTTGACAAAGGCCTATCTTTTTCATCAATAAAAATCCATGCCTCCGCCATCCCGGCTCATTTCAACAGAGCCACCAATCTTTTCTCATCCTTTACTAAAGCAGTACCTTAGAGGGCCAAAAATTTAAGGCCTCCCAGAAGATCACCAATTCCTGCATGGGATCTCAGTTATGTGTTGGAAAAGCTCACCCTGCCTCCATTTGAACCAGCCCTGCCGAACCAGCTGCTACTGCATAGCTAAAGTTCTTATCGTGAAAAACAGCTCTGCTCCTGGCAATTACTTCAGCAAGAAGAGTCTCAGAGCTACAGGTCCTCATGGCTGTGGAGCCTTTTATCATTTTTTACCCAGACAGGGTGTCCATGAGAACCAATCCTTCATTTATGCCTAAGGTGGTTTCCAGTGTGGCTCGTAACCAAACTATTTATCTGCCAACCTTTTATCCAAATCTGCAGAACAAGGGGGAGAGGATTCTGCATTCATTGGACGTACACAGACAGCTAAAATTCTACTTGAACAGGACTAAACCTCTAAGAAAAACTGAGCAGTTACTAGTGACATATGCTGCAGGATTAGAAGGAAAGGCGGTTTCAAAGTGGATAAGACACTGCATTCGTTTCTGCTACTTACACCATGGCAAACCTGTGCCCAAGGGCATTAGGTCTCATTCCACCAGAGCTGCAGCAACATCAGCAGCCTTTCTCAGAGGAGTACCAACCAAAGACATTCTAGAGGCTGCTACTTGGAGTTCTGTTCACACTTTTTTAAAAAGCATTATCATTTGCCTCTCTACTCTGAAGTCCAGGGCAGGCTTTGCCACTGCAGTTCTGCAAGGCCTTATAGCCACCCCTAATGCTGTTTAGCTCCAGCATCCCATCCATAGCTTTGGGATTCTACCCAAATGTAATGACTGCAAAAGTGAAACACGAAGAACATAGTGCAGTTGTGTACACTTACCATAAATGTAGTTGTGCGAGTGTATACACTGTTGCAGTCAAGGTTATTCGCCTACCATCCCCCTTTTATTCTGGAGTTTCTCTTTCCTTCACTATCTTCTACAACCTTTGTGATGTATTTGCTTGTAGATGAAGGTAAAGTTTGTATTGTTGCATGTATATATAGTGTATATATATATATATATATATATATATATATATATATATATATATATATTATTTTTTTTATTTATTTTTTTTTTTGCTACCTTTTTGGGGGCACCTGACATCTGGGGAAAGTAAAACTAAAGAAAATGGCATTGGCTGCTTGTTTTATACCCCTGACGTCATGGAAGAGGAGACAGCAGCCAACGCAGGACCCAAGACTTTGGAATTCAGGCCGACAGAGGGAAACCTGCCAGCAGATTACCCAAATGTAATGACTGCAGCAGTGAATACACTCTCTAACATCTACATTTATGGTAAGTGTACACAACTGCACTTTTTGTGTGTTCTGTAAACAGATGTCCCAGCAGCGGAATTAGTTCTAAGGTCCTTGAGGTCCATGGTAGCTACAATCCACTTGTTACCCTTAGCACACCTTCACATACATATTCCACAATGGACTCTGGTGGCCCAATGGTCTCTTCTGGATCAACCGTTGTCTTATCCGGTTACAAATATCCCGGTGTGCAGAGACTCACTTCTGTGGTGGATTCAGTCTCTGGATCTGGTGAAGGGTCGTTCCTTTCTTCCACCCTTGCCCAATGCCACAGTGACCACGGAGGCATCCCAACTAGGGGGGGGGGGAGCATTGCGTGGGAAGGATGGTCCAAGGCAAGTGGTCCATACCTGAGACCAACTTGTATGTCAACATTCTAGAGATGATGGTGGTGCTCCTAGAGTTGCAAGCTCTCAAAGCCCATCAGGTCCTCAACCAGAAAAGTCCCTGGTAGTAAATGGAAACGTTTCTTGGTTTGGGCTTCTCAACATGTCTTGGATACCTTTACTGCTCCAGTGTTTGCAATATTGGATTTCTTAGCAAGCCTTTTTCGTCATGGCACTAGTTCGTCTACTGTAAAAGTACAGTTGGCTGCTGTTTCCAACTTTCATGTAGAGGAGAATATGAATTCCTTGGCTTCGTCCAAACTGTGCAAAGCCTTTCTTAAGGGTACTTTTCTGCTCCATCCTCCGGTGAAGGATCCTGTGCCGCAGTCGGACCTTTCTTTGGTGCTCCAGGCTTTAGTTTCACCTCCTTTAAACCTGCAGCTTCATTTGAGTAACGGTTCCTATCCTGGAAGACTGCATTTTTAGTAGCCATTGCCTCTGCCAAGAGGGTGTTGAAATTGCAGGCCCTATTTCTTAAAGTTCCTTACATGATTTTCCACAAGGATAGAGTATCCTTACATACTAATCCCTCCTTTTTACCAAAGGTAGCGTCAGAAGCAAGCATAAAGCAAACCATCAGTCTTCCAGTTTTCTTCCCAAACTTTCAAAACAAAGGGGAATATAAGTTACACTTATTGGATGTGCATAGGCAACTGTGATTCTACTTACACAGGACAAAATCCTTTAGGAAATCCGATCAATTGTTTGTCTGTTACGCTAAGCCCTTTTTAGGCAAACCAATTTCGAACGTTACAGTTGCTCAGTGGATCTTCCACTGCATTAATCAAGCTTATTTAGGCATTTAGTTATTTAGCTTTCTCCGCCAAGTCCGGTAAAAGCACATTCTACCAGGTCTGTGGCTGCCTCTGCGGCTTTCTGGTCCAGGGTCTCTTTGGATGATATTTGTTCTACTACCATGTGGTTCTCATCTCATACCTTCATTTCCTACTAGAAATTGGACATTATTTCCAGAGAAAGGGCTTCTTTTGGCTCCGCTGTACTCCAGAATATCATTCCATGAGGGCCTCCCAGGTGCAAAGCAGCAGGGGACTGTGTCCCTAAGGTTGAAGACCAAATTAAGTAAACTACTTCAGATAAACAAGTTATGCACTCACCATAACGTTCCATCTGAGTAGTTGTACTTCATTTGTCTTCAGCCATCACCCCCACTCTTCCCCCTGCCTTATCACTATTGTCCTAACCATGTGTAAGGAAGATGAACATCACACGAGCGTTCCTTATGTTACTTGGCTCTGGTATCTAGGGCAGTAGATAGTGGTAAGGCTTTGTTGGGTCGGTTATATGTTTTGTGATGAGCAGCAAACTGTATCTGAAAGGAGGAAGGAGACATGGGGCATTATGGGTAAGGGGAGGAGCTGAGAGCTCTGATCAATGATGCTAGCTATACGTCCGTGTCAGATCCATTATGGATCCGAAGCCCTAAGGTTGAAGACATATGAAGTACTACTCAGATGGAACGTTATGGTGTGTACAAACTTTTTTTTTGCAGGATCAGGAGGGAGTGGGAGTAAGAAGTTTGTTCCTTTTTTCCCCACTGTTGTGTGATATTAGAGTTAGGTCATTTAAAGTTGCAGAGAGGCTTGTCCCACCGCGTGAACACACACACCGTGTGTGCGTGCGTACATACTTAATTGATATTACTTAATGAGTGCTGAGTTTTGTGATGGTTGTTTCACTGTATTGAATGCCAAAATGATGTTTGTTGAAGATTCAGTATAGATCCTATTACATATGTATGTGGGTGGGTAGGTGTTTTATGCTAGTTGTCTAGTTAGTTTAAAACTGTAGCTCTTTGTTCTCCTCCAACAGATATTCAGATTTTGTTGTTCATGAAATCAGCAAAAATGGAAAAATGTGTCATTTAGATGATCTGTCAGTTCCAGTGGATAAAGAGGTAAATATCATTTCCTTGTTATTTTGGATTTTTTTTTTGCATACTTGCTGCCTACTTTTCAGTCGTTTATATTGTATTTCCACAGGACCCACCAGAGGATGTATTTACAGTGCTATCAGATGAAGATAAACAGCATTTGGAAGAACTCCAGCTTTTTAAGAATAAAGAAGGAAGTGTCTCCATTGAGGTATGCTGTTTTTACAAAATGGGAAAATGCACATTTTAAAATGTAGCTGTTTTCATGTGGTAGCCACTGTGGTACAGCGGTAACGTTGCCTCACAGCAAGAGGTTCTCCTGTTCGATTCTCGGCTGGAGTGCCTTCTGTGTGAAGTCTGCATGTCCTCCTCGTGGTCGAGTGGCCTCCGAAAGACATGCATGAATAGGCGTGCCTTCGCTGAAGGTTGGGTGTCGGGCTGGCAACTCGGCACCATAAAGATCGACTGCCAATCATTAGCAGACCGGAGTTCTGCTGTGGCGACCCCTAACCAGGAAAAGCCAAAAAGACAAACAAACAATCTGGAAGAACATTAGTAGTTATTCAGTAAGTGTGCTATTCCTTTTGAATCCCTCACAGGATTATTTGTGCATCTCGTATAGCTTTGGTTTCCCTTTTCTTCTATAGGGATGTTCTTTCATCCTCAGTCCTACATTCTTTATATGCAGCCTTAATGAAGGGAAACAATATAATGAACATTTTTGATTTGCTATATTTTACTTTTTTGAAACCGTGGTTCTAATGTTACGGTAGTCTTTTGTTCATGCATTTTCAATATGTATTAGAAAAATTTTTGTTGTTGGTTTTTACATCAAAATGTGTACTGTAGTCATGTTTTTCCCACCTTTTCCATGTGCTTGTTTTATTTCCTTAATATCAATAAGGAATAATGCCAATTACGTATATGTTGTTACAGCACTTCCTCATGCTCATTATCTTGCGTAATGATATCTTAAGAAGTTATTTTGTAAAATACTTTTGCCAGTTAAAAAGGTATGTAGGTCAACACAAATGATATCGCCACACAGGTTTATTTTTTGTTTTGTCTAGTAGCTAGGCAAGACTGCTTATGCACAATTACCTGTTTGTAGGGATTTCCTGGGAGCACTTTATTGTTAAATGGCTTGTTTAAAGTCACAACAGTTTGCAAGTAGTAATTGGGGGAATTAGATTGAGGACTACAGGATGAAGCTGCTAGCAGTTTGCAGACTTGGCACTTTGACAAAGTGCTGGACAGGCCTGTTACTTTAAAGTTAGAAAATGTCATAGTTTTCAAAACTGGTCTTTCAGCTTGTCTCATTAGAGAGCAGTGCCTAACTGTACTTATTACAACCCATAAACTTTTCAGGAGATAAATTAAATTCATTCAAACTACCAAATACTTTAACTTGATTTAACAATTCATTTTGCATTGTTGCAAACATGTTTGAAAGAGAGACCCCACATTCAGTTTAATAGCTAATTAGTATTATAATAATTGGTACATGCCTACTATTATCCCTAGTTAAAGTCTAGTGTTAAAGTGCCCAGGCTACAGTGTAACATCATCATATACCTCTTGAAACTTTTTATACAGGCCACCTGACATAATATGGCGATGCAGTGAATATAATGTTGTCGCTAGTAACACGCACTAGTTATATCAATTTATATGATTGCAATACTTCTGGGCCATTTTGGAACCTTTAATATGGGACTCTGTATAAAGATTTAGTGAATTAATGAGTTCTGGTCGACCATTAATAAAATTCTTTCTCCGAGCTACCCTACAAACCCCTCCACCTACCCAAATACAACCTCTCTGGAAACCGCTACCCTACTTAATAAACACTTTATTTTCACTATTCAAGCACTCTTACCATCCAGTGTTAATACTACTCCTCAGCCTACCCCTCCCAACCCATCTAACTCTAATACTTTCTCCTTATACTCTGTTCCTACTTCTGATCTCTTCTTCTTAAGCTCAAGCCCTGCTCTCCTTCCACTGATAATCTACCTCTTACCTTCCTCAAACTGGCTGCTGATTCAATAGCTTACCCAGTGTCTGTACTAATAAACAGGTCAATTCAGCAATCCATTGTACCTACCCTTTGGAAATTTTTTTTCACTATACCTCTACACAAAGGTGGTAACTCCACAGACCCATCTAACTATTGGCCCATAGCTGTCCTATCACCCTTCTCTAAAATTCTTGAAAAATGCATCCACTCACAACTTTTAAAGCACCTCCTTCACTACAATCTTCTTACACCCACCCAACATGGTTTTTGTCCCAACCATAGTACAACTACTGCCCTCCTATCCTTTACCCATACCATTGCTGAGGCCCTAGATAACAAATTTATCTCTAGTCTCTTCCTAGACCTTTCCAAAGCATTTGATACGGTCTCCCATCCCCTACTGCTATCTAAACTTGCAAGTCTCAATCTATCTTCCTCCTCTCTAGTCTGGTTCTCCAGCTACTTATCCTGCAGACAGCAGTCTGTTAATTGGCTCTCTTACTCTTCCCCATCCCAACTGGAGTTCCCCAAGGCTCCATCCTTGGCCCCCTCCTGTTCAGTATTTTCACCAATGTCCTCCACACATCTTGTAAACAATCCTCCCTCATCCAATATGCCGACGATTCCACTCTCACCTCCATCTCAGAAATCTCTGAACTCCATGCACTCACTCAACGTATCTATTTATCTACTGAAAAGGGGCTTACCAGTAATCTACTCGTCCTCAACCGTAAAAAGTCAAAATTCTTACTATTTCTTCCACACACACTTTCTCACCAGAAACCCTCCTTTTCTATCACTTCCTCTAATAACACAACTATTAAACCTGAAGCTCATACAAAACTCCTTGGAGTCATCATTGATGATGAACTAAAATGTAATATGCACCTTCTCCAATGTTAAAAGACAAACCAGAAACTAGGTTTACTATATCATAACAAAAATTTTCTAACTCCAAATGCTAGAATCTCCCTTGCACAAGTTACCCTCCTCCCCTCCCTCCTTTATGCTGCCCGTGTTCACCAGCATTCAAACAGCAACCTTTAACAGACTCCCAGCAAACTTACCATGATAGCCAGATTCTTCACAAACTCAACTTACAATTCACATCACTACCTAGTCCTTTCATCCCTCCACTGGCTTGAATTCCCCAATTTATTGTTGCTGTCACAACTTCAAATGCTACACTTCATTCCCTACAAACCTTCATCTTGCCCAGCTCTGTCTTCCTTCATCTCTATCTACACACCTTCTCGCACTTTCCGTACCTCTGATTAGCAACTGCTACATACCTACCAACCTAAAAGAGCAGTAGGCAAACTCCAATATAATTACTCCATCGCCTAAACTTGGAACAAACTTCGTAGAGACATATGTTCCTCCATTCACCCATCCCACTTTAAAGAAAAACTCAAACATCATCTGCTTAACACCAAAATCTGTCCTTGTTAAGCCCCAACTTTACTCCTGTCTTCCTCTTGGAAACTGTGTCTGTAACCACCCTCTCAACAATATATTCCCTCTATTAGGGGATATTTCTGTACTTTATACTCCATTCTGATGAACCAAACTCATGTTCTAAGTATGTAAATAAATCTCTGCTCTGTAAACTTAGGATAGATGCAACAAAAAATGTTGCATTTTGCTGTTGAATTTCAATTATTATTGTATAATGAATTTCTTATCATATTATGAATGCATAGAGTCTCATTTATCTGTAAACTGTGTTTCTTGGAGCTTTTCTCCTCGGTCTCCACTGAAAATGGGCCACAAGCCCAGCTGGACTAACCCAGTTAGCAAATGTCAATAAATAAATAATTATATTGAGAATATGCTTAATCAAAGAAATGTATAAAGGAACTAATCTTACTACTGTGGGATGGGATGGTTTTAAAAAGCAGCCTGACAGCACAATAAACATTTTAACAAAAACTCATAGCTGTGAAATCTGTATTTGAACGTATTATAATCCCCAAGTCTTTATAACTGTGAACTGACTTTAAATATCAATTATAAAGTAAAAATTTGGGCAGAATGTTATCTTTACCTGAATGTATTGCAGCAGACTGGAATATATTTAACTTGAAATTATTATTAAATGCCATCCTTTGAAAACTTTTAATATACTTTCAGAGATGGAAATTTAATTCGAATTTGATGAAATTGCCACTAGTTTGCAATATCTGCAAACTTATGTAACCAGCCAAAATTATAGTTTGTATAAGGACAAAATGTTAAACGACAAAGGCCCCTTGAAGACCATCTGATGTTACATTCTTTTAAGAATGTAATCCCCTTATAATAATTTTGAAAACCTTGTTGCAAAGACAGTCACTCACTAGTTGAATTTGTAAGAAAAGGATTTGTATCTTGATGAATCTGATTTAGTAATAAATTGAGAGTGGTGAGAATGATTAAAGGATTAGTTAAATCTGTATAAGCAACTGTGCATGAAAAAATAGATTGAAGGGCTAAATTAGTGATTCATATTACCATGTTAATAGGTATCAGGTGAATCCAAAGCCACTAAGGCTTCTTGCAGAATTTATTTATTTTACATTTGTTTGCCGGGAAAGTCCGACTGGATATATGTCCATTTTCAGTGGAGGCCCAGGGAGAAAAGCTCCAGAAAGCAGAGTATAAATACATTAGGAACAATAGAAACATTTAGAGATAAGTATAATGTGCAGTTTTCAGTAGGGTGACAAACAAACATGGATAAAACATAGTAGACAACATGAAAATCATGGTATCATTTTGAATGTTTTTCTCAAGTACCAGTTGGTCTATTTGGTCTGTAGTTGACAGGATCAATACTACTACAACCCTTAACTTCTGCCATTTTCCAACTGTATGTATTTAAGATCGTAACAAAAATGTACTGTAGAGGAGCCCATGTTGTGTTAAAATGCAGCACCCAATATTCCTGATCTATCTGCCAATTCATTATAGATATTGTCCTTTAGACATCTTATAAAAAAGTGTTATTTTAAGGCTATCCTAGATGAAAACAGCCTTGGGTGGGGGGTTACTGGATGCTTCACATACTAAATGAAGTTCAGAGCTATGCCTTCAGTAGTTTATAACATTTTAAAGTTAGATAGCCTCCTTAAGTGTAAGTTTATTCACTAAAATATGGAGACTTTATTGAAAAAGTGCATAAAGACGTTTTTTCTGTTGTACATTGATGTGGTCTTCCTTGCTCTGTCATTTAGGCCTGTGGTAGTAATGCTACATGGCAAGATATTAAGAAATGTTTTTATTGAAAAAAAAAGTGTCCTAAATTGATCAGAACTGGATTTTTCAAAAGTTGTCAACCAGTAATGTAACATCAACTGATCATTTTAATTGCTTCATTACTGGCATAAGTGAAACTACAAAATTTAATGAGAGGCAACAGTTTCCCTAACAAGTTCCACAAAAAAGCATATAGTGATCAGAGTTGTCATGTGGGGGAAATGTGCAGTCATTGTTAACCATATTGTCAGATTTTGGCATCTAGTACATTAGATTTCCTAGTAGAGTCAGAAAAAAAACTCAGGAAATCCAGAAGTAATTTTTCATGATGATTATTGCCAAGATGTAAGGACCAGTAAATAGAAGAGTAGGTGAATTTTCCAGGATTAGCTCATCTGTACCTTGTTTAATTCTCCAAAAATAATCTGTTTTCAAAGGACTTAAGATTTGGAGACTTATAACATGCTGCAGTGAACAGACAATTCATAAAATGTTCAAAAATAAGATTAATCATTTTGGCCTTTTAATCAAAATTGCAAGTTTTTTTTATAAGATACCAGTTTATTTGTTGTACCATTTTTAGACATCTTTATTAAATCCTCACATTTTAAAACATGACAGGAGTACACCTACATTAATACAAAGAAAAGAAAGCAAATAATACTAACATTTGTCATTGCTGTTTTCATACAGTATACACTTATGTATTGTTTTAACAATTTTCATTCACTCCAGCATAACATAAATCACTAAAATCTCATCTTCTCCTAAACTTCACAACTACTCCTGAACATTATTCTGCATTATGTTCCCCTAAATTCCATTTTTTATGTAATTTACTACTTCCCCTTTTTTAAGATCCCACCCCAACTTATTTGTCTTCTATACAATGTCCAGTACTTCAGTTACAATTGGTTTAGATTGTATTTCCATTTTCTATTAATTATTTTTTTTTTTTTGCAGCCAGTAGCATTAAACTAAGGCCTTGCTATGTCTAGGTAACTCTGATTCTATGTTCTAGCTGAAAAGTACCGTTCTTTAATTATAACATTTACTTCTCAAACATTTCTGACAAAGTTATTCTATAGGGATTTTTAAAAAATTGTCAGCTTATTACATTCACAAATAGTATGTTCCCAGTTACCTGTCTTAGTCTCCTGTCACACTTCCAGCATTTGCTGTCTGCTTGAGGAAAGATCTTCTGAAGTTTTCTTTTGGTATAAAATACTTATGCAAACAGTTCCATGCAAAAATACCAAGCCTTCTGGACTTTGTTGCATACTTAGGAGTCATGCAGATATCCTCCCATTATTCCTTTATAAATCGCATGTCCATTCTCTTTTTTCCTAATCTTTTTCAACCTCCCAGTTGACTTGCATTATAACCATGCAATATATATTTTTTTGCTGTATTACAGCAGCAGCGTCTGTTCCAGATTCATGTTAAAACTTTATCAGAGCTGTTTTTTCACATGGCATTCTTTATCCCTTTCTCTTTGCTGTTACTCTGTTATCAGTCATGGGTAGGGAAAGCAGACTCTGACCTGCAGTATATCTATCCAGTGCACTTCTTTTTTCTAGGTAGTTATTTGCTACCAATACCTTAATTCTTGGCTAATTTTCTCTCAAATTCCATCTCGCAACTGACCATTTTCTATACCCTTAACTTGCGGTTATCCCTATTGGTAAAATCCCTCGCCTCAATTCCTGTGTTGGCTCAGTTTTTAGAGTGATTTATGCTACATTATAAATCTAATATTATTCTGTATGGTTAGTGTTAGTCTGCATCCAAAATTCCTGCTCTCTCATTTCTCAAACACCCCCCCGCCTCTGTTTCATCATCATCATGTCCCACTTTTATTTCTAGCCTTCCACTTGAATTATGTATTAGAGCCTTTATGGTGTAGCTCTAAGGTATTCAGTCAAATCAGGTAATCCTAAACCATCTTGTTCTGGGGGGGGGGGGGGGTGTTAACTTCTCTCTCTTAATTCTTATCCACTTCCCATCCCAAATTCCTTCAACTCTTTATCAGTCACAGCATCTCTAGTTAATGCATCTGACCTGTATATAAAGCTTAAAAGGACTCAAAATATTTTCACTACTTGTGTATCTTGCTGTCTATAGCCATAATTAAGAGCTTTCAGCTTCTCAATTTTTGCATTTCTTTTGTTCAGTCTTTCCCACATGTCTTTAACTGCTGTTACAGAATCCTTTCTAATCTGCATACCTAAGTATTTCATCTCGTGCCACACTGTCTGTTCTGGAGACTTCCATGTTGATTGGTTCTACATCACCATTTCTATCTCCTCTCTTCCTATCTTGGGTATTAATTGTTGAGCTTCATCTTGCTCTAACCTTAGCATAGTAATGTATTCTATAAATAAATGTAGCTAATTACTTAACGCCTGTTGTACTACTTATCTTCAGCTAAAACCGGTGCTAATGGAAAAACAAATGATTAATAACTTCACAGATGTTACAAGGAACTACTATTTTCATACTTTTCATAATTTAATCTTTTTTCTAAGCCCACTTCCTTAAATAAATTCCCTTGTCTACAGCTTAAAGAATATTAGTGTAGACATTTACTTGTATAAAAAAAGGGGAAAATTATTTTCACATATAGTGTTATCACTATACTTTACGTCCACCATTAGCCTAAGATCACAACATTATATGAATGTTAACTTGTATAATTTCAGCCATTCTTATCTTGTTACAGTGTAAAGCCTGAATACATGACCTTCTTATTGCCGTATCTGTACCATAAGCAGCAGTCACTGATAAACTTTTCCCCACCTTACATTTAAAAATACCTCTGCACACTGCACAGAACTGCTTTACAGTACAGCATGCAATTTGTGTCACTAAATTTATTAGGATTCCTATTGAAATGTTGGTGCACACAGTGCCAAATACTGACATGCTGGAAAACAAATTTCGGGAATGCAGGAAAAGATTGAATCTTGAACATTACTCTTCTCCTTTAAACTTTTTTTTTGCATAGGGCAAGCCCCCTTCTCCTCCCAATATAAGGGTAAGCCCTCCACACACACCTGAAATTTATATGTACTAATTTCGAGATTACCTTACCTTGAAGATGAGGGAATATTCTGAAAAATGGTCATCTCGGACCTAGTATATGCAAGTCTGTTTTTTTTTGGCCATTCAGTCTTTGCTTCGGGACTTGCTGTAGTATGTCCCAACATTTCAAATGGTTACCAATTTATTATACATTTATTAATGAGAACAAAAAGTTACATTTTCAGTCCCTTCTTTGTCCTCCTGTATATTGATGACAAAATGGAGATTATGTTTTGTGCGGTGCCACCAGTTTTTAGCCACCACTTCTTGCAGAATCATGGGTCTAAACTGCTTCTAATGGGAATGGTACTTTGCAGGTTTCTTGTTGTTCACTAATTTCTTATTATTGCTGTTTTTTCCCCTCATCATCCCAACCTTCTGACAGTAGCCCCTGGTACAGGTTCAAGGTATTTCCGATTGTTCTTGTCAGCTTCTGTGTGTTACTCTGTCACTCATTTTTCTCTGGAACAGTAGAAAATGTGGGCTTTGTTATTGTTATAAGAATGAGAAGCATAGAATCCATTATAGGTTTATGACTCTCTCCTTGTTGGCTAAACTTTTGTATTCCCATCCTTTGCTTTTTCTGCACTCAGGCATCTTCCAGTAAAAAAAAAAAGCAGAAGGGATATATCAACTTGAATCCCACATCTTTCTTTCAACATCCTGTGATGGCAAGGGTAAAGTTGCTTGTCTTATGCCTGGTGAGCAGTGAGTAGTTTTTTTTTTCCAGTTGGTGTCCTCATTTTTAATACTTTTCATCTACAGTTTAGCCAGGAGCACCTCTTTCTGCTAGTATATGTACATTGTTACTAATATAGGTCTTGGCTGTTTTCTCATGACCAGATTTAGAGCATACAAACAATGTGCTCTCTCAATTAACAAATCCTGTTATGAAACACTAGTCTAGTTACTTATTTGTATTTTTATAGAATTAATGTATTTTATTCTTTCCGATTTTTCTAATATAACAAAGTATCCAATTTTCCCTGCATGGTCTATCATCTAACTCTATTTTTGAAAGAGTTCTCATTGAGAATCCTCCTATTCACCCGGTCTTTATTTTGTTTCATACTGATTTCTGCAGTTTTATCAGCTTGTCCGATTGACTATGTAAAACTTCTATTTTTTTAGCATTTTGTTATTTGACTTTATGTATTCCTTCAGTGTCTCATTTATTTTAAACACATCTGAATGCATTGGATATATTTATCCTCTTAATTACTGGAAGCCTTGTTATGTACTAAAGCTGAACCTTGACCTGCTTTTTGATGAGCAGCTGCAAGGATGTCCTTCAAGGATGCATCTGCAGTCCTAACAAATGGGTTGTTCTGGCCTCAGGCAGCCCTTCGGTCGGCCGGATTCCAAAGTCTGGGTCTGGCCTCGGCTGATGTCGCACTTCACCCGACGTCATAGCTGCAGTTCAGCGGGTATAAAGGCATCAGCCGACGCCATTTTCCTCAGTCTTTCTTGCCGCATGGCGCCCGAAGCAGAAGCTGTTCGCAAGTGCCGGTCGGTCAGAACCAGAGATTGCTACTACCGAAGACTTCTAAAGCTAAGTACCCGTTGGGGACTCTTTCTTGCCTCAGCCGATGTCAGAAAAAGTGAATAACTGTTTAACTTGTGGGAAACAAATACCTCATAAAGATTTCCACTCTTACTGCCTACCTTGTTTAGGCCCAGACCACGACGTAGCAGCTTGTCTAGCCTGTGCTTCCTTCAACCGACGAACACTTAGACGTCGGTCGGAGTTTGCAGAGGAGTTTTTCGGCTCCGCTTTTGCTTATATCATGCCGTCGGAGACTCCGACTTCACATTTAGCTAAAAAGCGTAAAGAAAAGGACCGACACTCGCGGTCGCTAAGCCAACCGCGAGTGTCTCGGTTTCGGCCGAAGCCGAGTCCGCGGTTCTTCCTTCGGCCGAAAGCATGCCTCCTTCTACCGAGGTCTCTTCCAGCATGGCTGAATCTGCTACTGAAAATCCACCTGCTCTTAGAGTTTCTCAGGATTTGTCAGATACTATCCCCTTAGATGTATCTACTCCTGCACGTGGAGCTGCTAGGCCCCCTGCATCCATGTCAATTAAGGCTTTTGCCAGGGCTAAAGCAGCTAAATCTTCAAAGGCCGTGCCTGCTAAAGCCCCCTCTCACAGGCCTAGCTCTAGTACTCAAATGCTTAGTCTAGCAGAGGATCTCATTTCTTTGATCAGGGGAACCCAGTCTCACCCTGACAGGGCCTCTCACCCACCTCCAGAGAAGAGGCTTAGAGCAGAGCCCCCTGAGCCAGTTTCTTCAGATTATTCCTCTGATGATTCAGAAAATACAAATCCTCCAGAGGGCCCTTATTCTCCATATGAGGACTCTGATGCAGAGGATTCCATACCTTCTGCCTCTCCTCCTGAGGAATTTTCTTTTGGGGAAACCTTGCATGCTATGAGGGAACAATTTCAATGGCAGGGCCAGGATTTTTCAGACTCTAGGAAAAGGCTTAGGACCTTTTTGCATTTACCACAGCATAGGCCTTTAGCTATTCCTCCAGTACTTACAGTTGTGGATGATGCATTTAATGATGCTTGTACTGCCCCTGACTCACTGCCTCCGGCCCCTGCTAAGCCCGACAGATACTACAGGGTTCCGGACACACATTATCATTTGTATAAGGCTCCAATTGCAGATCCTGAAACTATTTCACAGGGCCCCAATGCTGTAACAGCTGCCTCTGCCAAAAACCCCCTCCCCTCTGAAAGAGAATCTAGGGCATTGGAGAGATGGGGTAAAAAAGTTTATACTTCTGCTACTCTTTCGGCTAGGGCCTTAAACTGTCAATTCCACATGATTCAGTATCAGGAATTTCTGTTAGATCAGCTCACTAAAAAACTGTCTTCGCCTGAACCTTTAGACCGTAAATCCCTTCAGGATTTGGTGCATAACACTCAGCAGGTCAGTAACCATTCCTTAAAATGCGGCTATGATGCACTGGAGGCTTCCTTTAGATCAGCTATGACTGGTACAGTGATCAGAAGGCATGCATGGTTAAAAGAGCAATCCTTACCAGACCATGTAAAGTCAAAGCTTCTAGATGCTCCCATGGAAAAGCACAGTTTGTTTGGTTCCCCTGCACAGCAAGTGTTGAAGGTGGAAGAAAAAGCTAAATCTGTCCAGACAGTCAAGGATTTCTTACAGGTCCAGCCTCCAAGGTTTAGTAGGAACTGGCCTTCCAAGAATTGGTCCTTTCCAGACACCACCAGAGCACAGAGAAGCAGAAATAGACGCCCTAGAGGCAGAGGTCAATCCAGAGGTGCCTATAGGGGACGTCAGTGGCAGCCTAACAGCCAGAGAACTACTGCCACAGATCCAGCCACTACCACTCCTACAGGACAATCACAGTGACTTGGCTCTGAAACCGCCTACCAGGGAACAACTGGCAGCACCCTTAGGTGGAAAATTTGCCTTATTTTCAGTAAATTGGCATTACATTACAGGAGACAAATGGATTTTACAGACAATAGACAAAGGCTACAGGTTTCACTTCCATACTCTTCCAAGGAAGAGAGGAATGCCAAACCTACCTCCAAACCAAAGGACAAACGCTCTTCAGCAAATAGACCACTTACTAAGGATGAGAGCTATAGAAAAGGTACCGGCTATGGAACAAGGACAAGGATTTTATTCAAGGCTTTTCCTAGTACCAAGAAAGGAAAACCAATGGAGACCTATCCTCGACCTGTCCGCTCTAAACACATATCTCATTGTTCCAAAATTCAAAATGCTGACCCTACAGCAACTTCTTCCCATGCTGGGCAAGGAGTCTTGGCTGGTGACTCTGGATCTCAAGGAGGCATACCTGCACGTCCCCATACGACCAAATTGCAGAAGATACCTCAGATTTCTTGCAGGATCAGACATTATCAATTCTCAGCATTGCCTTTTGGCTTATCTACTGCGCCCAGAGTATTCACGAAATGCCTGGCATCAGTAATTGCTCATTGCAGGCTTCAGGGAATTCAAATTTATCCATACCTGGACGACTGCCTGTTGCAAGCGGACAGCAAAGACAAATTAACAAAAGATTTGAAAAAGGTTATTCACCTGCTGCAAGCCCTGGGATACACAGTCAACACAAAAAAGTCAAGGCTGATACCATCCCAAAGGATAACCTTCCTGGGTGCAGAACTGGACACATCAAACCAGATGGCATTCCTCACAGCAGAAAAACAGAAGAAGCTACCACTCTATTTCATGGCATTAACAACGCAGAACCAGCTTACAGCAAGGAAAATCCTGCAAGCCCTGGGTTACATGGCATCCTGCATAATAATAATTCCACATGCCAGACTACATATGAGGAAGTTGCAGTGGTACCTGAGGAATTTATGGTCTCAGCACAAGCACAGCCTAGAAACCCAAATTCCAATAATTCCATGCCTGAAGCAAGAATTCCAGTGGTGGGCCCAGGCCTGTCAATTGAACAAAGGACTGCCCTTCCACAGGCCTCACCCAAGCCAGACTATCACCACGGATGCCTCAGACCTCGGTTGGGGGGGCACACATGGTGGACAAGTGCATACAAGGCTTATGGACTCAAGACCAGATGAACCTACACATAAATCAAAAAGAGATGCTGGCAGTAAAACAGGCAATTCAGACATTCAGACCATTTCTTCAACAGGGTCATTTGCTGATAAGGACGGACAACACCACGGTTATGTGGTATATCAACAAACAGGGAGGCACACATTCATATCCTCTATGCCGGATGGCAGTGGACCTCTGGAATGTGGCCCTGAGCCTCAACATTCAGCTCCAAGCCATATTCGTGCTAGGAAAAGAAAATATACTAGCAGACATCTTAAGCAGAACCACCACGGATGCCCACGAATGGATGCTGCATCCAGACATCTTCAAAACCATCACAAGGAAATGGGGACTGCCAGAAATTGACCTGTTCGAATCCCCACACAACCACCAATTGAAAAAATTCTGCACAAGGACATACCACCCACTTGCTTGGAAGGTGGACTCCCTATCCTTCAGTTGGGAAAACCTGACAGCATATGCATTCCCACCTCTTCCTTTGATGCACAAAGTGCTACTGAAGATCAAAGAAGATCACCAGAGGATCATCTTGATAGCTCCAGATTGGCCGAGGCAGCATTGGTACCCGCTACTGAGGAGTATGTCCCGGGAACACGCATGGCCTCTACCCCTACTACCTCTACTGCTAACACAGAACAACTTCAAAATCCTGCATCCAAACTTGAAAACACTGCAGCTAGCTGCTTGGAACATTACATAAGGAAAAATAACCCAGATTTATCTCAAAGGGTTAAAGACATTATCTTGGAGGCTCGCAGACCCTCAACAAGGAAAACTTATTCAGCAAAATGGAAAAGATATCTCATTTGGAGTGCAACAAAAGGAGTAGATGCATCATTGGCAAACATAGCTAACATCCTGGAATACTTAGCAGAGCTTTTCCACAATGGTCTGTCTTACTCCTCCATTAAGATTCATGCATCGGCAATTTCAGCAGAATACAACATGGATCCTCCAGTCTTTTCTCAACCTCTACTCAGGCAGTTTCTCAGAGGAATTAAAAATGTAAAGCCACCAAGGAAACCACCATTGCCTAGATGGGACTTGAACTTTGTGTTAGAAAAGTTGACACTCGCAGGTTTTGAACCAGCAGCAACAGCAGAATTACAGTACTTATCTTGGAAGACTGCATTCCTGCTTGCAATCACTTCAACTAGAAGGGTTTCTGAATTACAGGCATTAATGGCAGTACAGCCCTTCCTTATCTTCCATCAGGATAGAGTGTCCATGAGAACTAATCCTACCTTTATGCCAAAGGTGGTCTCCAGGGTATCATTAAACCAAGCAATACACCTACCAACATTCTTCCCCAACCCACAGAACAGGGGGGGAAAGATTGCTGCATACCTTGGATGTACACAGACAATTGCGCTTCTACCTGGACAGAACCAAGAACAATAGAAAAACTGACCAGCTTCTGGTAGCATATGCAACAGGAATGGAAGGAAAAGCAATTTCAAAACAAACAATCTCAAAATGGATAGGAAATTGCATTAGATTTTGTTACTCTTTTCATGGAAAGGCAACTCCAGAAAACATCAGACCTCATTCCACAAGGGCTACAGCCACTACTACAGCTTTCTTACGAGGAGTGGCTACCAAAGACATTTTAGAGACTGCTACTTGGAGCTCCGTGCATACATTTGCCAAGCATTATAATCTGCCTTTATACTCCAGATCCCGAGCAGGTTTTGCCACTGCTGTTTTGCAAGGGATCTTAACTACACCATAAACTCTTAGTGCCTCCTTAGTGCCTCCTCCCCCAGTTTGGCTATGGTATTCTACCCATTTGTTAGGACTGCAGATGCATCCTTGAAGGACATAGTACAGTTTTGTACCTACCATAAATGTAGATGTCCGAGAGGTATGCATCTGCAGTCAGGATTACCCACCCTCCTTCCCCTCTGTGGTACTCCTAGAGTATTTGCCCATCTTGTAGCTAGCTGGGGGAATCTATTATGGTGTATTTGTTTGTATATATGTATATACATGTTTATTTCTATTTGCTCTCTATTGTTTGGAAACATTTGCATTTATCCAAATTTAGTCTTCCTAGAGGGCACCTGGCATCTGGGGCAAGAAACACTGAGGAAAATGGCGTCGGCTGATGCCTTTATACCCGCTGAACTGCAGCTATGACGTCGGGTGAAGTGCGACATCAGCCGAGGCCAGACCCAGACTTTGGAATCCGGCTGACCGAAGGGCTGCCTGAGGCCAGGACAACCCATTTGTTAGGACTGCAGATGCATACCTCTCGGACATCTACATTTATGGTAGGTACAAAACTGTACTTTCTTTCCAGCCAAAGTTTTTTCTTCTTTTGTGGTTGGTTTCTTGTTACTTTCTGCAAAACTACTACTTTGCTTACATCAGGACCCTGGTTGATAACTTTTATTGTCTTTAATGTCAGTCTGCAGTTGTGTACACAACCATCTTGGATGTTGCCTGTTGCACCATTTGTTAACCAGGTTGATGCGCTGGTCCAGTAACATTTAGACAAGCAAGACATTTGTAAAAAATATTTAAGGAACAAAATAGCAGAAGAAGCTGTACAAACATCACAAAACTGTATGAGTATAATAAACAGAAGACAACAGTAATGAACAAATGGAAGAAAATTGCCAAAAATAATGTACTAAATGGCTAAATGATTTGTTACACCCACCATTGCAAGAGGTTAATGTTAACAAAGTCACTGTAGTCATGCATAGGATTGCAGTGCTGTGTTGTCAGGTGGGGTTTTCATCCAGGTTTAGTGAAACATTCACAGTTACTAGCATTCTGCATGTGCTTCTTTTAGCAGCAGTTTGTAAATGGTGCAAGGATAGTAGTGTTACTGAGACAGAGCAGTTTTAGAAAAGGACCTTTCATTGAGTACAAGTGAGAGTAGGGGTGTGCATTGTTATGCTAGAAGGGTCTCTTAGGAAGTAGGGACTGCTGCTAATAAATGCTGGCTCATGGCCAAATAGCGCCCTAGGCAGGGTAATGGATAGGACCTCCCACACACAGCACCCCCTGACAGCATTAAATTATATTCATGTGCAACATAGTACCACTTGTTAGTGTGTTTTAAAATCTGTAGTTTTAAACATTTTTCCAGTTGTTGTTTTGTTTTTCGGCTTTTCCCGGTTAGGGGTCACCACAGTGGAACTCCGGTCTGCTAATGATTGGCAGTAGATTTTCACGAATGCCGAGGTGCCAGCTCGACGTTCAACCTTCAACTAAGCCACGTTCATTTATGCATGTCTTTAGAACGCCCACCCAATCGCGGGGAGGACATGCAGACTCCACACAGAAGGCACTCCCTGCACTCCAGGTGTGAATCGAACGGGAGAACCTCTTGCTGTGAGGCAACAACGCTACCGTTGCACCACCGCGGATCATTTTTACAGTAAGAAATGAAATAAAACTTATGAATCATTAATGACAAACTGCCCATTTCAGAATATTTCAGCCATAAAAGGACACTCAAACTTTTCTCGATACAGTCTACCAATGTCAGTCAATATGCATAATCTCTGCAGAAGTAAAAGTCATCTGAATAATTGCACATTAGAAAGATCTGTAAGTAATGAAGAGGTTGCCAGTAGTAACAACTTTATATTTATGTTTCATCTACAAATTCAGTGCTTGCTGCCCTTGAAGAATAAATTGCCTATATTACATTATGAAAAAAAAATAAGCTGGTAATATTGCAGTAGGGAATGGATGGCAAACTGACAACAGGTTCACAGTTATAAGGCATCTCATCTAAAGGAGCACCCCCCCCCCTTAAAATACAACACAGTTTCAGCAATCCATCTACATGGTGTAGGAGTAGAATCAACAAACTTCTACTTCAAAAGCAAGTATGCTACCTGGTGTGCTACAAGCCTGCTTTCAAATTCTTTAGAACAAACCATGATGACCATTTGATAAACAAAACAGTTGCACATTGAAAATAGACTTGGCATGAGCAGCAGTAAACTTCTCTTCCCTTGAAAGTCACAAGTCTTTGAAAATGCTTTGAAACTCAGTCTCATAGCTGTAGAGGATTCAGGCTCTTGTCTGCTGTAACCATGGTACAGGGTTTGAGCCTGAGTAAATTCATGTGCCATCTATACCTAACTAGGGCATTTCTCACACACACACACACACACACACACACACACACACACACACACACACACACACACACGCATTTCAGAAGCAAAGCACTTTACTATTCATGCTTTTTTCTTGCAGCGGTTCATGTTTTACCCCATAGGTAGACAGAAGAAGTAGACAGCAGGAATGGTCATGTTTAAATTCCACTTGCAGGTATGGACTAGAAGTAATCAACGGTAGGTGTGTACGTTATGCATTCATGCAGGCAACAGCAGTTGTGTGGGGATGCACAACAGGATGTAAATCTGTATTGCCTGCAGAGGGCTTTCTTAAAGACAAATGCCCTTAAAAAGACCTGTAATTTTTTTTTAATTACAAAGTAAATGTTGTGGCAGTCCCCCTGCCCAGTGGGCCGTAGGCAGCTGCCTAGGTCGCCTAGTGCTGGCTCTGCTTATAATTTGCAGATTGTTCTCTAAAGGTATGGGCAATAGCCATCATATATTAAGGCCAATTTACTCAGCATGACACACCAGCCTGACCCGTGTAGAAGAAGGGGTTGACTGCGATTATATGAAAACATGAAAGTTGCTTAATCTTTTATAATGAGTAGTTTGGTTTTATATAATAATGTGGTGCTCTGTGCAGTGACTTAGATGAGTAAGCTTTAGAGTATGTTTTCAGCCTTTTGCCGAATAGTTGAGTTCTGTACAGATAATCTGAGGAACGGTAGTGCTTCCTTGAGTCTGTGAAGTGTGAAGTATAATGTTAACAGATGCAGTTCTTCCTTCAGTAGTGAGGAGATTTTGTAAGCTACCTTTAGCTGTGCACTGGCACTCTGAACTTTTTTCAGTTTGAAGATAAAAGTAAAACTTTGATTTAGGATAAATCCCATGTGTATTTAGTTCTAAAACAGCCAGTTGGCCATCAGGAGTTTTTACAGATTTAGGGTTACATTTAGCCAGCTTTTGTGGTACAGTGACTATAGTTTTCTTATTATTGAGGGAGAGTTTGTTATGCAACCATTTCCAGAGGTGTGAGAAATTTTTTCTGAAGAGTGCTGTTAATTTCAATTGTGTGCATCCTTTTCAGCCTCTCATTGACAGGGCTCACTGCGAACTAGTGGGCATTCAGGTCAGATCTGGTCCTCTGTTTCTGCAGGGGAGTTAAGGTGCAGGAGAAGCACATCCCAGCTTCCACCCTGGTGATGCATTCTGAGGCTTTTGTGCACACGAGTGTGTGTGTGTGTTACATTTTTCCCCTGTCTGATTGGCTTGGTCTTGAGTCCATCCTGTCTTCACATGGGAGGTGGCTCTTTGAGTCATCTAATAAGAGAGAGTGGAACTTGGGACTGAAACTTGTTCTCCTAGGGCCTTCCCCTCACTCCAGCTGGACTAGTCGTCCCTGGTAAAGGAGAAGTTACAGGTTGAGCCTATACCTAGCTGTGTAGCCCAGGCAAAAGAGAGCAAGTAATTGCTCAACGTTTTAGGGATCGTGAATGATGAGAATATGTATACCAGCATGCAGTGAATGCCATCACCTGACTTGACACATGCTTTGTCTTCAAATGCCTGAGTGCCAGACATATGTGAATGGTAACACGGTTTAATTTCTAGAGTAGGTATACTCCTTGTACATTCCCGTACAATTAATGGCAGGGTGTGAGAAGGAACTGGGAAAGTTTATTTCTGAGACAGACTAAGCATGAGAATCCCTGCATTCTTCCATCTCTTTGTGGAGTGAGATCTCATCTAGGGAGGTCATACCATACTTGGTGGCTTGTTTGTAGCTAGGCCCTTGTAAGGTCTGTGATACATCATTGCTGCATTCTCTGGCCAGCCCTTCCCTGGAGCTATTATTGGTTATCCTCATCGTCCGTGAAGCCTGGAGTGGCACCCTTATCACATCATATCAAAACTGTTTTCTGTATGGTCTTGTAGGGCATTAAACTTTCCTGGAATCTATATCTGTTGCCGTTCAGATTGACTGCTGATCTGGCATCAGAGGGAGACTGGGCAAGTAAGAGTGACTATTCTACCACACTGGGGTTTAGAGCCATCAGTTGTATATTTCACCTCTTTGGCTGTTGCAGAGAAGAATAAAGCCCTGACTGCAACCACAGATGACTAGAGTTTGAGTAACATTTCAGGCAGTGGAAGGGCTAGGAAGGGGAGGATGAGAAACGATTATGTGTTGGTTAATCACTGGCGCTTCCATCATTCCAATGCTAAGGGTGAAGTCACAAGAACATGGAAGGCAGGTGTAGGCATTAGGAGGGATGTGTGCTGTCGCTACCCAGCTGATTGATGGTAACCCTTATCTGCACATGATAGACATTGACAGTGCCTGTGGTGATGCATGTGAACACGTCATCACCAGTGGTGGTGATAGGGTTTAACATAGAAATGCCTCAGTTGCTTACATCCTACGTGATGTAAGTGGATGAACAAAGAACCCTTACGGCTGCCTGGATGATGACCTACTCTGAATGCCTCACCCTGTACTGTACTGGATACTCCTTAGTATAGGGACAAATGGGTTGAGCCTCATTAGTGGAGGCTTGATGATTGCTAGGCATGGAAGCAAAAAGCACTATAAAAAATTGTAAACCTTACCTGTCCTGCTTCGAGGCCCACCTTCAATCCATGGAGCCTCTCTTCTTCACCCTGAACACAGCTTTGCTGGCTCAGCCCAACCATATTTATTATTTGTGCTCCGCTGTGGATGCAGTGGCCAGCACAAGCACAAGTTTGTACCTGCAGTCTGATGACTTGTGTGTTAAGACTGGTCTTTTGAGCAGGGACTTCAGTCCTTCCTGTACACCTTCCTTGGTAGTAGGCAGCACTTTTCTGGGGAAACCAGATTCCTCACCTGATGAGTTTTCACTCTTCTGGAAGGAGGAAGAGGATACAGTGATGCCTTAAGCACTTAATCAGTGGGAACAGACTTGTCTTTGCCTCAGGTCCATCCGTCAGTGAGCTTACTCCTGTGAGGTCTAGCAAAATTTGCCAATAGCCCTTTTTGATGCTGTGTCCTTTGCTGTTTTGGTTTCACCCCTCCTTTCCATCATGTTAGCTGTGGAGCATGTCCAGGCTGTTTTTACAATGGGATTTGGAAGAGGTTGCATCTCTAGCAAGGGAGAGGGCATTGTTCCCCCTTTCTGTCTTTACCAGCCCTTTTCTCTAGGCAAAGTCCTCCCATGGTATGTAGGAGTGGGCTGTGTTCCCTCCGTCTCTGTTGCCTCCAAACACTTTTGGTTTGGGGCAAGGGAAAGACCTATGCATTTTTGACCCCATGGCAGGTTTCAGAATGCCTGTTGCTCCATACCTGTTGTAGGTAGACCTCCACCCCATTCCTGGTGTTGCCTTGTTGGAGGAGCTGGCAGTAGATTGCCTTGAAACTCCTGGGGGAAGGAAGAGGACTTTCAATGAATTACCTTGGTTTCAACTGAGACAGCTTTTGAGAGCCTTTCCTTGTTCCAAGTTTCCTTTAGCTTTCCAGCCCAGCTGGATATCTGTTTATTCAGCTGGGCTCCTTTGGTTAACATGTCAGCTGGCCCCTTCTCTGTCAGTAGCCATCCTTTACTTGAGGATAAGTGTGTGTAGGTGAGCTCTTTTGGAGTTGATGAGTTTTGGGGGTCTCACTCCTCTCACAGTACCCATTTCTACTTTAGTGTTTTGCTTTGCAGGTCCAGAGAGTCTCGTAAGAGCAGGCAAAAGCTAGAACCTTTCTATGTTTGGACCCTGTGATGCTAGGTGTAAGGTTGAGATTGTTTTTGTAGGAACTGGGTAGAACTTGGAGTGGACCTCCCTTTTGCAGTCCTCCTGTATCCTGTGGGAGTGATGCATGGTGTCAGAGAGGGGGCTTATTTAAATTTCCACTAAGTTTTGAGAGTGGTGCTCCAGGTTGTCCTGAATGAGCATGTTTATTTTGTTGGACCACTCCTTTTCTTGGTGTGACAAGTAATCTGACAGCTGTTTGGTGGGGTGGGAGGGGTCCTTGTTTACCCTTTTTCCCATGCCACTGGGGTTGTTTCTTTCCCTGGAGGTTTGATTTCCTGCTTGTTTTCCCACAGTGGTTCCTGTTCACTTGGATTAATTTGTGTGGTGGGCATGTCTGGCCCTTCTCTCTGTTCCTTTCCCCATAGAGGAGGGATAAGTGTGGAGGGCCCTTGAAATTGCATCAGAATTAGTTATCAGTGGATGAGGCACCATGGAGGTTTTTCCGCTCATACTACAGAGATTGTGAGGCACCGTGGAGATCTTCTCACCCCTGTATGCTTTCTTCTAGTGCAGCAGGTAATTTGGGTAGGTTTTGGGTGTTGGGCCTTTGCTTGGAGATTTCATTCCTAGCTCTTCAACTTTTATTCCATTTTTCCCCCAAGGACATGCCTTTAATTGCCCTTGACTGCATCTGCAGCCATGGTAAGGTGTGAATCAGTTGTCCTTGGATAGTCTTAGGAAAAGCCTGTCTATGCCTCGTCACCGATGTTCCCTCCATTTGTGGAATGGTGACCCAATTTCCTTTGCTTCCTGAATGCAGTCTTTGTATTTTGAGCCGTGCAGTCTTTCTGTGGATGTTTCTGCTGCTAGAAAACCTTTTTAATTGTATTCAGATGAGAATCATTCTTCATAACGAAAATGTACCTAGTATGTCCTCACCTGTGGCTGGTAACTGTAGGGCACTTCTGAACATCTGTTAATGGGTTTCACTTCAAGATAGGAGCTAGGAGAGGTTCTGCCCTTGTATTTTGGTGGAGAGTAAAAAAGAAAATGTCCTTTAGGTGTTTGGGCATCTGCACTGGTCAGTACTACTTCCTTCTCCTTATGAGGGACCTTCTTGTTTGGAGTCTTGAACTTCTTGTTTGACAGGCAGGTCTGTCTGCTCTGCTGTTAGGTCTTTTGGTCTTGTGATATGAGAGTTCATCTTTAGGTAAAGCCTTTCCTAGTGGCACCAACGTCCTCCTCAGTGTAGTCGTCTTGACGAGAGGACTCCCCTCAAATTGCATTTTTATTTTGTTGGACAGACTGGTTGTTAGGCTCCTAGCATTTGTGATTTGGAGGGAGTAAATTTCCCTTTCACAGCTTGCAGGGGAAAGGGTATTAATTTTTAATTTTATTTGTTAACCAGGTGAACTCAGTAGGCACGTGTGTCTCTCTTCATGTCTGTCAGGTAGCACAGTCTTTTTAAATAACTTGATTATAGTCTGACAGTAAACAGATGAAAACCAAGGGCATCAAACCTAGGTCTGCAAAATGATGGTCTTTAGCAGTTTGTGGCCTTAATCGTCTGGTAACATAGTAGACTGGTACTAAATGGTGGTTTGTGCCCTGGGCGTTCTGTTCAGTAGCCTGAGCCACAGTCTTCTCCACTTCTGCTAGGAGTATTTACTGCAGTGCTTGCTAGCTGAATAAATGATGGGCCTAATCATAGCTGCTCCTTGGATCTGTAGTGATCCCTTGCCAGACAGCTTTCCTTGTCCATTTTTTAAGGATTTGGGCTTTCTTGGATGTTCCTTTATGCTCAATCTTCATGCTGATTTTGATGTGATTGTTTAGGTCCTTTCACCTTAGGTGGTTTATCTTTTGCGATTCATATCAGTTGTAGAAACATCAATGTGAATTTATGGTATTGGATGTAATATTTTTACCCTGTCAGTTGACCTTTTTAGAGCGGCCTTCCTTGAGTCAGAAAAAACCTTTCTGTGTTGGAGAAAAGCTTTCTAGCTTAATTTTGTTTCTTAGAACTAGCCAGTTTTTTTAGTTTTAGCACTAGCCAGTTTTTTTAGTTTTAGCACTCAAATCTGTTTCTTTGAGCTCAGCACTTGTTCAGAACTCGTTGTAAGCACTAAATAAGTTACAAATTACTACAGCGCTCAACTTTTCTCACTTGTCTAGAGAAAAGCAGTTTTTAGTACTTTATAAATAAGTACCTATCCAGGCATGTCTGTGGGTCAGCTCCCAGTGTTTTCTCCTGTCTACCTGATGAGTCTGGGCATCTTGGGACAATGCAGCAATTGCCTCATGTACACAGACAACCCTCTCCTCCTACCACCCAACACTACAACCTGTGAGAGATGCATTTATATAGCCAAACTGGAAGCAAAGCTCTCTGCACCCAAGACTGGAATAGACAGTCAAGAGGAGAAGGTAAACACTTGCAGCACACCGCACTCTTCACATAGTCCCTCAAAATCTACACCACCAAAACACACACACAGAAACGCAAAACACATACCTACATTCGCGGAGGCTCTCAATAAAAACCTGCCCAAGCAAGAGGGACCTCCAAAGCCGAAACGCAAGCAAACTCCACCCCCCCCCAACACAACACAAATGAGACATAGCCCACAATCTCAGTGTGCCACTCAACCACTGCCCATAAGGAATAACAACGTACCCAACACTCTAGTCATAGATGACTCTATAGTCAGGCACACTGATGTTCCACTCACCAGCCTAAACAAGGAGAAAGTTACTGTCAGGTGCCAGGATCCACCACATAACACATGCACTCAGGTCACTCCACAACAAGTACAAATATGACTCTCTCATTGTTCATGTTAGTGTGAATGACCTGAGACGTACCTCCCTGGACTACATGAAAAGAGACATGGAGGAGCTCTCCAATCTTGTAGCCCAGGCAGGTATGACCCTAGCCCTCAGTAGCATCCTGCTATCACCCAGAATGATACCACAGTACAAGGACAAAATAATTGACTTCAGCAATTGGCTAAGCTTCTGGTGTCATTCTAAGGGGATCCAGTATTTGTCTGCCTGGGATGACATGATCGACAGACCACGATGCTTTGCCAGAGGTGGCCTGCACCGGTCACCTTTGGGATTCTGGATACTGGCTAAGGCTCTTGCCACCACTGTAGTACCTTTTTTAGGCAAGGTTCAAATGACAAATTCACCACCGTAACAGGTTCAAGCAAGCAAAATCTGAGGATAATGCTACTCAGTGCTAGAAGTCTAAACCTCAAAATGCACTCAATCAAGGCACTCCTTAATATGGAGAACATCGACATCTGTGCAGTGACAGAGACCTGGTTCAAAGCTCCAGAGAGCACCCCCTGCATTACCAGTCTATAATTCATACCACACCTTGTCCGTATTCATTAAGGATATCCATACCTCCAGGCTAGTTGCATCCGAGATTATCCAAGTGCAGCTAACTCTGGGCAAGACCGCAGTCCAAATTATAGCTTGCTACAGACCCCCCACAATACCCCAGGATTCCCACTCCTCATTTCTTGATACACTGGAAAATATTAGGGCACAACCCAACACCCTAATAATGGGTGATTTCAACTAACCCACCATTAACTGGGAAAACTACTCATGTACCAAATCTTTTGTTCAACGTTTTCTGGAATTCATAAATTCCAACGCCTTGGATCAACTTATTCACACTCCCACCAAAGGGAGCAATATCCTAGACCTGGTCATTACCAACATGGGCGACTGGTGTTCCACACCAGAGGTCAGTTCCTCATTGGTCAGATCCGACCACAAGCTAATCACCCTAGACATCCACATCCCACCCCAACCCCCCATTAGGGAAACCACTGTAAAAAAAAACTTCTCCAAAGCCAACTTCACACTTCTTAAGACAGAAGTGGCAAACTTCATGACACCCATGCAGACGGACGATAGAGGTATGACTGCTGATTCCTACACAAATGCACTTTATAAGCACTTACACAAGTGCATGGATCGTGCTATCCCTAACAGAACCAAGATGCTATCCTCCAAAAAAAGGAAGCCAATCTGGTGGTCCTCTGCCATAAACAAACTCTACAACAGAAGAAAGAAACTGTTGCAAAAAAGAGTAAAATCCCGTGACTGGAGGAGCTCCCTGGTCAGCCTTAGTAAGAAGCTGAGATCCCTCATAAAATCCTCCAAAGCTAATTGCGAAAACAAAATTGCCACTGACTCTAAATACAACCACAAAGCATTCTATAGCTATGTCAAGAATCTCAATGGCAATACTCAGATCTGCTCTGAGTTACAGCGCAATGACACTAAATATAAAGAACCAACTGATATTGCCAACATCCTGGCAGATAGGTTAGTGTTAACTTTACCCCCCCCTCACCCCCTAGAGGGACCATCTCTATACTGGAAGAATGCAATGTTCCTGTATATCAGCGGCTGCACAGGTGAAAAACACACTCTCCAAAGCCAAGAACACCGCATCAATGGGACCTGACAATATCTCAGGCTGCGTTCTACACGAACTACAGAACGAACTGGTACCTCACCTAAGTACCATGTTCAGTCATAGCCTCACGTCAGGCTTTGTGCCCACTGAATGGCGCACCATGACGGTTATCCCACTCCACAAAGGGGGAGCCTCGACGGATCCCGGGAACTACCGCCCCATTAGCCTGACGAGCCTAGTCGGCAAGGCCATGGAACGTATCATCATGGAACTCATAAACAGACATTGGTAATCTCCAAAGATTGGACCCCACCCAGTTCGAGTTTGTAAAAGGCAGATCATGTCTCCTAAACCTAATAGACTTCTTTGAAACAGTCAGCAAAGCCATAGATGAGGGTAAGGTAGTTCACACAGCCTATATAGATCTCACCAAGGCTTTCGATACGATCCCCCACTCTAGAATTATAGATAAACTCGGTAAACTAGGTATAAATTCCTATGTCACAAGATGGGTTGCCAACTGGCTCACGGACAGAACCCACACTGTGAAAGTAGCAGACTCCAAATCCAACTTCAGACCAGTGACAAGTGGAATACCACAGGGCTCAGTCCTGGGTCATCTCCTGTTTGGTATCTACTTCTGTGAAGTACAGGCTAACACAGAAGGTCTTTGGCTAACGAAGTTTGCAGATGACTGCAAACTGGGAGCCATAATCGAAACTCCTAATGATGTGGGCATCCTACAAAAGGGCATCACTGAGACAGATGCCTGGTGCCAAAGCCATGGCCTGAAGCTCAGTGCCAAAAAGTGCATTGTCATTCCCTTTGGTAAAAACTCTGTACCCATGAACTACCACATAGGTGGTAGTCTACTTAACACAGAAAGTGTGATGAGACCTTGGGACACAAGTGGACAGTAGTCTCTCCTTTTATAATCACATTGCCACAGTGGTCAGGAAATCCTTCTACGTGGTACACCTCATCACAAAAGGTTTTTCATCCAGAAAAAAAAGAGGTCCTTGTTCCCCTCTACTCATCACTTATTAGACCCATTATAGAGTACAGTACCCCTTTTGGTATGTACCTCACAAGACATCATCAACAACTGGAGAGGCCACAGGAATACCTCACAAAGAGGATTACTGGCCTCAAACAGATATCCTGCGCAGACCGTCTCAAAAAACTCCAGCTTTACTCCGTCGCATATCGTCTACTCAGAGGTGATCTCTGCCTAACATAAAAAGCTATGTCAAACCCAGAGCTGTTGGACATGCTCCACTTAAAGAAATCTCAATCCCTCCGAGCTACACGCTGTAGGGACCTAACCCTTATCACCATAATAAACAGAACATGCTGGAGGGATAGATTCCTGTCCCAGAGACTTCCCATACTCTGGAACAGACTACCTATCTATGTCAAACAGAGCTCCTCATTAGCACTCTTCAAGAAACATCTTGATGAGTGGATGGGAAATAGGAAATTCACCCCGGGGATCACTTCTGTGGCTCTGTTCGACAAGGGCACAGGAAAATAATTTTCTTGGGTGGCGAAAGCCAGGGTACCGTTTTGGCTAGGCATATATAAGCCCTAGGGCTAATAGCCTAGTACCTACCTATGAGCATTCATCTGTCTCACTGTTACGTAGGCAGTCCATCCAGCTGTCTGTGTCTGCTGAATTTCTAGCAACATCATGCAGGTGTATACTTGTGTGTAATTTGATAGCAGTGGGGTGCTAGTTCTTTTTTTGTTTTACTGAAGTGCATTATTCAGAGGAGAGGGGAGTTCTGGCAGGCACAAGGGAAATAGATTTGTCTGTATCTGATGCAGGTCGTTATAACTTGCATTGTCTTGGTTGTGCATCCTTCCCAAAGCTTGTGAACTTCCAGATGACAAATGACTAGTGGTGTAGATCATAAACCTCTTCGTAGGTCCATCGAGGAAGTCTCTTCTTATAGATCATCTGGTAAGTTAAGATCATTGTATGCTGTTTGCAGGTCTTGTGTAATAATTTTATGTTTTTCAAAGCCTACTTTCTTGCCAAGGGTAATGATGTCTCTAATTTTTAACCAGACCTTTTCCCAAAAAATGAAAATAAGGCAGGATACTTTTCTGCATTATTTGGTTGTATGTAGAAAAAGGACCAAATAGTTGATCTCACCTGTTTACATTCATGAAGGAAGTAGCTACTTCTGTTGTTTTTTTTAGACTAGAAACATCTTTATTAAATTATCACTTATGACATAGTCATATATTTCTATAAATTAAAATAAATCATATTGACATAATCTTAGTTGTAAACATTATACATCACTTACAATGTACAGAATCATTGTCAAAGATTACATAGCTCATTCAGATCCTGCCTTATTTTAAACCTCATTCCCCCCTGTATGCATCATTCCCACAGTTCCCATTTTTTTCGTATGTACTTTGCTGCTGCTCTTTTCTAACAGTTCTAATTCCAGTTCTCTGTTAGTATATTTATTTATTTTATTTTACATTTGTTGACCGGGATAGTCCGTCTGGATGTGACCCCATTTTCAGCGGAGGCCCGGAGAGAAAAGCTCCAGTAAAACACCAACAACATTGACAGGTACAGTGTCGGTTTTTCATAGAATTTAACAAAAATATCTAGAGACAATACAGAAAGTACAATATGCAATAGGCACTTTAGTGAAAAGGAGAAAATTATTACAATATAGTAAAGTCATATATATATATATGTATATATATATATATATATATATATATATATATATATATATATATATATTTTTTTTTTTTTTTTTTAGGGCAGGGGTTCATCTTTAGTTGATAATTTGAGTTTACTTTAATATGTGTACATATGTATACCATTATAAAAGAAAAGAAGTTATCAAATTATACTCTTATTGAAGGTAGCTGATAGGTGGCGGTAACAAGTGGGAGTGGCGTATACATGCAGACTGAAATTTAGGGGATGAAATTTGATGTGGGCTTATGTGGTATTAGCCTGGCTTGGTGCAGGAGCAGAACCAGTTGTTAGTGAAGTTGTCTTTGAGCAGAGTTATGAACTGATGTAGGTTGGTAGCATTTAGGATGTGTTGAGGGATTGAGTTCCAAAGTTTAGAAATGTGATGGGAGTAGAGGACGTCCCCGGCTTTGTTGTTGCTTTTGGATACTTGGAGGAGTGTTTTTGTGTGAGGATCGGAGTTGCCGAGTGTTGGCATATGGTTGGAGCAATTGTTGTAGGGCTGGGGTTCTATTTGACTAGTATATTAGTTGGTGAGTAAAGACAAGTTAGGTATAGGTTAGTTGTTGTGGGAATTCTAGCCAGTTTATTTGTTGTAGGGCAGAGCAGCGGTGGGACCTATATGGGGAGCTAGTGGCAAACTTGGCTATTTTATTGTAGGCTGATTCAAGTTTGGTAAGGTCAGTTTTGTTAAGGTTTGTAAAGATGGGAGAAGCATAGACAACAGATAAGAGATGAGTCCTGGCGAAGCTTAGTCTAGAATGGCTAGTTAGACAAAGATTAATTTGGTAAAAAAAATAGTTTGTGTGTTTTTTAATGGTTTGAGAGAGGTGTAGGTCGAATTTTAATTTGCTATCAATTGGGACACCTAGGTATTTTGTTTGTGAGCTGGTGTTTATGACTGTGTTGTTGGAGGAGTGGATTTGAAAAGTGGCTGAGGGATTGGGTGTTTTGGTGAGGAAAAAGAGCAGGAGTTTGGTCTTGTTTGGGTTCAGTATGAGGTTAGTGTTAGTTAGCCAAGATTCTACTTCTAGGAAGGATTGTTGTGTTATAGCCTGTAGTTGTGTTAGAGAGGGGCAGAGCATATCAGGGTAGAGTCATCGGCATATTGGATGACAGAGGCGAGAGATGTGGATTTATGGAATTGATTTGTGAAGATGGTAAAAAGTAGGGGGCCTAATATGGAGCCTTGTGGAACTCCTATGTTTTCAGGGAGCAAAGGTGATAGCTCCTGTTGCCATCTAACAGCCTGCTGGCATTTGGTTGGATAGCTGTGGAACTAAGCTATGGAAGAATGACTGAGATTTAATGTGGCCAGTTCTGACAGCAGTTTTTGGTGTGAAACGGTGTTGAATGCCTTTGAGAGATCTAGAAAGATGGATGACATATTTATTCTGATTTCCATGTTCATTGTGTTAGTAAAACTGAGGAGGGCAGTTGTGGTGCTGTGGTGGGGGCAAAAACCATGTTGTGTGTTTGATAGGAGGTTATTAGAGAGAAGTAGTTTAGAAGCCGGGGGTGAATACATTTTTCTAGTATTTTGGAGAGAGGTGAAAGAATGGCAATGGGCCTGTAATTAGTAAGCTTGGTAGAGTTGCCACCTTTATGCAGTGGGGTGATATAGGAAACTTTCCAGATTAGTGGGACATTGTTCTCAGAGTGGTTGATGAGGATAGAAATGGGGTAAGCTATGACTTCGGAAGCAGCTTTGAGGAATTCTGATGGGAGGTTGCCAGCAGCTAGGCTGGTGGGCTTGAGCTTACTGAGTCGTTTTTTTATGGTATGGGTTGGGATGGGGTTAAAGGAGAAGGAGTTTCCACCCTCATTGTTGGCTACAGGGATTGTAGTAGTGATGTTTTGGTCATAGTCAATAAGCGAGTGAATTTTGTTTATGAAAAGGAGTTGAATTGTGTTGCAATGTTATTTGATGGGGGTGTGGTAGGATTGGGGCTGAGCGTACTACCAGGTTACAGGAGTTGTTTGTAGTGGCCCAGAATTATTTGGGGTTGTTTGTGTTTCTTTGCTGTGCAGTGATATAGGTGGCCTTTTTGTCAGCTTTTATCTGTGATTTGGCTTTATTCTTAAGTTGTTTGAAAAGTAGAAGTTTGTCATTGCTTTTGTTAATTAGCCAGTATTTCCATGCCTTGTCCTTTTCTTTTAGTAGGTCTTTGGTGTTGTTTCTAAGCCAGGGTGTGTGGTGGTGATTTATTCCAACTATTCTGCAGGGGGCAAGTCTGTTTAGGATGTCGAGGAAGGTGGTGTTAAAGTGTTGAACAGCATCATCTAGTGGTAGTGTTTTGAGCGGGGACCAGTTAATTTGTTGGAAGAGGGAGTTGAAAATATGGGTATTACATTTTTTCTTGTTGCGGATTAGCCTTTAGACTACTTGTGTAGGTGGACTAAGATAGTTTCTGATTAGGTATGTGGGTAGGTGGTCACTTATGGTACTGGGGAGGCATCCTGCTAGAAGGGGTGTGTTATTTTTATTTGTGAGAGTCCAATCCAGGATGGATTGTCTGTTGAAGATTTTGTATGAGCTGGGGAGAAACCATATAAGTTTATGAAATTGGATGGATTATTGGAATTGTAGGTGGACCAGTCAGTGTTGAGGTCACCCATAATTATGGTTTCTTGCTGGAAGGTCGTGGATAGCCAGTGAAGTATGTCTTCAACCATGCTAGTGTTATCTCCTGGAGGGATATAGATAGCCACTATGATTAATATTTTGTTCTTGTTGATATTCAGTTTGGTGATGAGTAATTCTGCATTGTTAGATGTAGGAAATGTGGTGTTGATAATTTCTAGGGTTAGATTTTTGTTTAAACATTATTGCTACACCTCCTCCACATTTATTTTGACAATCGAGTCTATATTTGTTGAACCCTAGGTGAAGTATTTCATTGTTTTTGACATGTGACTTAAGTCAAGCTTCAGTCAAAATGGTTATGTCAGGAGAATGTAAGTCAATTAGTGCATGGATGTCATGGAATTTGTTTAGTATACTTCTTAAATTTATATTAAGGAACAGCAGGGAGTGTTGTTTGGGGTGATGGGGTAAGGTGGAGTTGATTGAGGTGTAAGTGGTAGTTTGTTTATTGGTAGTCTTGGGGCCAGGGTTGGGGTGGACGTCACCACTGAGTTTTAGTTTTGATAATATATGAAATAAAGTTGTTAGAAGTTTGCTTAGTTGTTTGTGGTTTCTAAATAGTGGTTTATTTATGTGTCTGGTTTGATGGTATTTAAGTGGGAGGTAGTCTATTTCTGTGTTGTTGTAGAGGTTGGGTGAAATTTGGGAGTTGTAGTGGTGGGTTATGGGTAGTGGAGAGTTGATGATGAAGTTGGTGGGGTGGCCATAGTAGATGGGGTGTAAAAGTTAGTCAAATTATGAAGAAGGGCTAGTGTGAATAGGTTGGCTGTGTGGAGAGATAAGGTAGTAAATAGTGGATGTAATGATGTGTGTTGTAGTGAATGTAACATTGTGTACTTTATTAGTGTGTTGAGGTTGTTACAGTGGGACTAACAGCATATAGTTAGTGTGTGTTGAGATGTTCGGGGGGGAGGTGATAGTTGTGAGTTTGTGGGTATGTGGTAGAGCAGGGATTAAATCAGATAGGAGGGTGACTATGTCAGAGGTCAGAGCAGCTGAATGTGTAGGCGGATATGTGGTATATTGTAGTGGTGGGGGGTATCGTGGAAATTGGCCTGTTTTGATTACGGAGTGTGACAACTGCTAGATGTGTATGAAACAAGAGGGTTGTTTGTATCTATAGCATCAATGTATTGATAGCATTTTGTAATGGTAAAAAGGGTAGGGATTGTTAAAAGGTTAATACATGTGTGCTAATGGATGGGTGTTGATTAGAATTAGTATGGAAATGTGGGCTACTTTATAATTCAAAATTGTACAGGTGGTGGTTGGTAGACACGTGAGTGGGAGTGGTTAGGTTTAGATAAATCTGAGTGATTTAGGGGCGGAAGGGAATGGGGCAGGGTAGGGGAATGGAGCGGGCAGAGCCAAGTTCTATAACTGCATGGCAAGGAACGGTCACTTAGACTACCAGGTACTCTGAAAAGTATCTATGCAGCTGACAATTTTGTAGACTAGGATATGCCAGGAGTGAGTATGGAGTGGGAGAAATATGGACAAGTGTATTGGGAAGGAGAAGACTGAGAAAACAATAATTCCAAACTAGAAAGTATTGGGTTTAGAGAGAGCTCTGGTGGGAGTTACCAGTAGTATGCACTTCCTGAATACATTCAAATGAAATTTACAATCATAGAAGGGTTAAATCATTAACATACACTGTAATGTTCCTGTACTTTAAGTAAACCGGACACAGACTTTTGCAGATGCAGCTTGCTGGTAGAGAACTGCTATAGGGATGCCTCACAGTGTTTGTATTAGCTGACAACTGTAAATGGAAATAAAAAAAAAAAAAAAAGATTAGGAAAAGCTGATAATGGGAGTGCTAGAGGAGGTAGGACTGTATTTATAATTCGTGCAATGTAAGAAAAGAGTGGAAGGAAATGGGTAAAACAGCCTAATAACATTACAGTTACTGAGTTAAATTAAAAAACTCTATGCAGTAATTTGACCCTAAAAATATGTTCAAACAAATACAATAAGCATCTAGGCATGCATATAGTGCTCAACCAAGAAATAGACTACCTCCAGCTTGGTCTGGGTGAAACCGTCACTGTAACATATGACAGTATTACCTACAACAGAATATATAGTACAAGGCATTACTACACTATAGCAGCTGAATGTCTGCAAACTATAGGGAATTACATTACATCCCAGTTTAAGCATATAGTGAGCAATTAAATTAGTTTGCTGTTAGTTGGGAATGCAGCAGCTGATAAAGCAGCATGTACTACCACTAGTACAGTTTAGACTTGGATTTCCATTTCTAGTAATTGCTTTTTTGGCAGCCACCATAATTAGACATGGGAAGGCCTTACTATGTCTAGGCAATTCTGATTCTGTATCATAGCTCAGAAAAATAATTTCCCTAGTTACACCAATTTGCTCACCCAGTATCTCTGATAGAGTTGTCTGCAGAGAATCTTTAAAGCCTGTCAACTCTTTACACTCCCATAAAACATGTTTCCAATTACCCCTTTCTTCCCCATCATAGGTTCATAGGTATTTATTAGGCTAATGACCACAAGGGTCTTTTTAAGCCTAGCCATGCATCCCAAATATCTGACAAGTTCTGATACCCTTTATAAGTGTAAGCATGGGCCTGGGAGATTAACCATTTACAGGTTATCTGTGTCCATTAGAGACATAGATGCCAGACCAGGGATGAATTTCATGTTTCTCATCCAATTGTCCAAGTTGCACTTGAATTGGGTTAGGGAGGAACTCTGCTTCACATGGATGGGGAAGCCTGTTACATAGACTGGGTAGTCTCTAGGATACATACCTCTCTCTCCAGCAGGTCCTGTTTGTCACAGGCATGGTTTAAGACTTTAGAATGGGTAATTCTGGTGCTGTTTGTTTTGTGGATATGCAGGAGATCCTGACGATGCACTGTATGCCAGGCCTAGATCTCCCCTCAAAAGCTTTTAGGAGACCGAATACAGAGATAGGGCCTTGAGGCGGTCTGCATAGGACATATTATTTACACCTTGTATTCTTTTATGAGGAACCTTTGTGGACGTTCCAATTGTTGGACATGCCTGTTTAGGTACATACTAAAGGGGACATTGTACTCAACGATAGGTCTGATCAATGTCAAATACAGTGGAACAGTGACTTCCTTGGACTTAGATGCCATATCTTTGTTTATAAGTTGCGCAACATAGAATGATTTCCTTGCCACTTTAGATATGTGATGGTCAAAGGCTAGATTACCATCTGTGTGTGATGGTCAAAGGCTAGATTACTATCTGTGTGTGTGTCCCCAAGTCCCTAACTGCTGGGTCAGCTCTAAGGGGTGTGTTGTCAGTATGATAGCTCACAGGGATGGATGACTTCCCAAAGGATAGTATTATGCATTTCTTGGCATTTAGTTTTAGCCCATGGCTCTGACACCGGTTGTTTGTCTGTCAGCCCCTCCTGGAGAACATTTGTGTCAGTGTGAGATTCAATAACTGTTCCTAATTTGCAATCATCTGCAAGTTTAGTCAGCCAGAGACCACTGACATTAGCCTTGACTTCTGAGGAAATAAATGCCAAAAAGTAGTGGTCCAAGGACTGATCCCTGAGGGACTCCACTTGTGACTGGCCTCTTTGTAGAGGTGAACTCACCATTTCTAACTTCCTGGGTCCTGTCTGTGAGCCAGTTGGCTATCCATGAGGTGACATATGGGTTTGTACCTAACCTCCTGAGTTTGTGAACAATGCCTGAGAGGGATATTGTGTCAAATGCCTTGGTCAGGTCGGGGTAGGCAGGGTGAACGATTTTGCCATCATCCATTGCTTTGGTGACCTTCTCAAAGAAGTCCACAAGGTTGGGTAGGCATGATCTGCCCTTGATGAAACCAAACTGGGTTGTTGGGTCCAGTATCTGGGGGTTTACTATATCTCTGTTGATCATCCCCATGATAAGTCTTTCCATGGCTTTACATATAAGAGCAGTGAGACTTATGGGTTTGTAGTTTCTAGGGTCTGTAGATGGCCCACCTTTGTGCAGAGGGGTGACTGTCATCTTTCTCCATTCATGAGGCATGAAGCCTGTTTGGAGGTTACAGCTAAGTAATTCCAGAGACCCTGATAGGTCATGTTTCATGCTATTTAGACGGCATCCTGGGATATTGTCTGGGCCTATTGATGCATTGTTCTTGGTCTTAGAGAGAGAATTAAGGACCTGATGAAAACTGGAGAACATGGCATCGGCTGGGAGCTTTGTACCCCTGGCGCACTGACGTCAGGGAGGGTGAGTACACAGCCGACGCTGGACCCAGACTTTGGGATTCTGGCTGACCGAGGACTGCCTGCCGGCAGGAAGAACCCTACAGTGATTACTGCAACAGGGAAGACACTTGAACATCTACATTTATGGTAAGTGTACACAACTGTACTTTCCCTAGTGATAGTAGAGGGAGTTATATTTTGATGATATTTCCTAAGGGAAGGTTGAGGTGGAGAGAGCGATAAAGTTGGAGCTGAATTTATCATCCTGGAGGTTTACTGTATCTTCTGGTTCAGTATAGGTGGCTTCATTTATAAAATGAGCTCTGCACACAATTGTGTATTACTTTTGAGGTTGCGGACATAGCTAAATAATGCTTTGTGGTTGTCCTTGGTGTGGGAGGCCAAAGTTACCTCAAATTTGGCTTTGGTAGTCTTTATTTGTCCTCTGAGTTGTTTTAGTTTGAGAGTGCCTTTATCCTGATGGGTGCTGCACTTCCTAATATTTGCCATGATTTTCTTCCTCCTGTTATATAGCCTATTGATTTTGTGACTTGACCAGGGTGGCTTGTTTTTGAGTTAGTTTTGTACTTCTTCCTGTTGGGTACAGCTGTCTCTGTGCAGCTATTAACGTGCTTGTACAGAGTTTCTTTGAACAGTTCTGCATAGGCAGCAGTGTTCTCAGGGTTTATGGAGGCTTGAAATTTTGCCAGGCTCTCTCTTAATAGCAGGAGGTTAGCCTTGGAATAGTTCCTGAATATTCCAGGTTTAGCTGGGGGTCCAGGTTTTATTTTTTACTTCAAAGAAGATCATTTTGTGGTCTGACCTTACCAGGGAAGGCATTACAGTATGGGGTGTGCAGCAGTCTCCCATATTATTGAAGATCAGATCCAGTATGGTCGCACCCCTGATTGGTGTATTGACTATTTGGTCCAGGGAGTTTTGACTATCTGGTCCAGGGAGTTTATTTACAAAATCCAGGAATCTCTGTGCATGTACGTTTGGTGTTGTATAGGATTCCCTGTTAATAGTGGGGTAATTTAAAGTCACTCATGAATATGATATTGGGTTGGATGGTTAGTGTTTCTAATGTCACCCATGAATATGGTATTAGGTTGGTGTTTTTAATAAGTTTAAATACACGGTATGGGTTTCCTTGGGTCATAGAGCGGGACCTGTAGCTTGCAAGGAAGTAGTATTGGATTTTACCTATGGTAATTTGAACATGGATCAGCTCAAGTGCATTGTGTTTGACCAGCCTTGAAGTATATTTATTTTTGATGTAAATAGAGACACCTCCACCTTTAGTCCCTGCCTGTGAATTAGCTGGCCTAAATGGCCACATCTCCATTTTTTTTGTCTACCTGAGGAAAAATTCTCTGGAGTCTACTTAGGGTATAAAAATATATATGTAAACATTTCCAAGCAAGAATCTGTTGCATATTTGGGAGACAAACATATATCCCCCATTTTTTTTTTTTTTGTGAATTGCTTATCCAGTCTGTCTTTCCAATCCTTTCTAACCTCCTCTGATTGATTCTTATACTTATTGTGCAACCTTTTATATACTGTACTAATTATTCCTTTTTAACAGCAAGTTCTGTTCTAGATTCTACTAAAAACTCTACCAGTGTCGGTCTTTTGTTTAGGACCCCCCCCACCACCATTTCTTTCTCTTTGCCTATACACTGATGTCAGTCCTTGATAGGGAGGGCAGTCTTTAACCTGCAGTCCAAAAACTTCTTGGCATCTTTGCATTATATTCCCTTTCCCTGTCTAGTTATTTGCTCCCAGTACCTTTGTTCCTTTGCCAGTTTTCTGTAATAAATTCCAGCCACCTCTTGCCTACTGTCTGTATCCCTAATTGTAGTCCTGTCTATTGGCCGAATCTCCCTTCTCCATTTCTGCATTGCCTTAATTCTTGGAATACCTTCTGATACTTTATGAATATAATATTTTGTATGATTATTGTTGCTTTCCTTAAAGGTCTGCATCCAAAATCCACTCTCTCCTCGTTTCTTGAGATTCCCCCCAGTTTCATCATCACTTTCCACTTTAAATTATAGGTTTCTGCTTGTGCTATGTATAGGAGCCTTAATTGTATAGCTCTGAAATACCCCTTCAAATTACATAATCCCAGTCTGCCTTGTTCTATTTGAAGAATCAACTAATCCCACTTGACTCTTGCTATCTTCCCCTACCAGATGCAATCCTTAAGATCTTTATTAATTGCTATCCACAAATTCTCCTGTGGTTGATAAAATATGCCTGACCTGTGTATACGATTAAATGGACTAAAAACATTTTAACTGCTTGTATCTTATTATCCATATCCATGTAACAGAGCTTCCAGTTTCTCAGTTTTTGTATTATCTTTTGATTAGTCTCTTCCCACTTTTCCTTAGCTGCCATGCTGGAATAATTTTTAATACATACTCCGAAGTACTTCATTTTGTCATGCCCCATAAATTCATGTGTTGGTATGTAATGTACTGCTATTGCCTTTATTTTAGCTTCATTAATTTTGTATCCCAGAAAGATCTGCAACTGACTCAAAATGTTCCACAGCACTGCAATGTCCTTTTCTGGTTTTATCGGGTATAATATCATCAGCAAATAGAGCCAGCTTTTCTTGACTACCATGTCAGTTGTATCCTTGAATTTCTGAGTCCCTTAATTTCTTTGTTAATTGTTCTAAATATAATGCAAACAACAGTGGAGGAAAGAGGACAGCCCTGCCTGGTTCCTGTGCTCAAGCAGAAGTTATGAGAGGAACCCACCCACTTTAATGTTCACCTTCAATCCCTCATGTATCCTCCTAATCAGCCTTATAATTTTATCAGGGAATGCAAATGCTTCCATTGCCCAGCTGATAAAGTCCCAGCTTACTCTGTCAAACACTTTCTCTGCATCAAGACCCACCAACAACAGTGATATTTTCATACATTCTGCTTCCCTGTGGAACATCAATGTTCTGTTAATGTTGAATGTGTGCTTCCCCGACACAAAAACACATTGAGCTATATCTGTCAATTTTGGCATAATTTTTGCCAGTCTTTTAGCCATTTTAGAAATAAGCACTTTATAATCATGGTTTAGTATTATTGAAAAGGCCTATATGGAGCTGTAGCTGATGGATTCACCCTCTTTAGTTATTACAGCTCCCACCTCTTTCTTCCAAGATGTTGGTACTTCTCCTCCTCTTAAAATACTGTTAAACAAAGCCTTCTAGATCTTTCAGTTTTTCCCTCCTTTTCCAAACTTCTACAGGATTACCATCTTTTCCTGGGGACTTTCCTGCAGATTGCTTGTATATCACCATTTTTATCTCATTTCCACCTATCCTGTTAGTAATTGAGTCTTGTCTGCCTCTAACCGTGGCATATTTAATTTTTCCATAAAATTTCCATTTGCACCTTTCTTTGATTTCCATATTTCTCTGATGTCCTTCAAGGATGCATCTGCAGTCCTAACATATGGGTTGTCCTGCCTCAGGCAGCCCTTCGGTCGGCCGGATTCCAAAGTCTGGGTCTGGCCTCGGCTGATGTTGCACTTCACCCGACGTCATAGCTGCTGTTTATTGGGTATAAAGGCATCAGCTGATGCCATTTTCCTCAGTCTTTCTTGCCGCGTGGTACCCGAAGCAGAAGCTGTTCGCAAGTGCCGGTCGGTCAGATCCAGAGATTTCTACTACCGAAGACTTCTAAAAAGCTAAGTACCCCGTTGGGGACTCTTTCTTGCCTCAGCCGATGTCAGACAAAGTAAATAATTGTTTAACTTGTGGGAAACAAATACCTCATAAGGATTTCCACTCTTACTGCCTTCCTTGCTTAGGCCCAGACCACGACATATCAGCTTGTCTAGCCTGTGCTTCCTTCAACCGACGGACACTTAGATGTCGGTCGGAGTTTGCAGAGGAGTTTTTTTGGTCCCGCTTTTGCATACAAAATGCCATCGGAGACTCCGACTACACAATTAGCTAAAAAGCATAAGGAAAAGGACCGACATTCGCGGCCCACAGTTTCGGCTGAAACCACGGTTAGGCCAACCGCGAGTGTCTCGGTTTCGGCTGAAACAGAGTCCCCGGTTCTTCCTTCGGCCGAAAGCCTGCCTCCGATAGCCGAGCCCTCACAGAGCATGGCTGAATCTGCTACTGAATTTACTGCTACAGAAGCAGGCACCCAGGATTTGTCAGACACTATTCCTTTAGACATATCTACCCCTGCACGTGGGGCTGCTAGACCCCCTGCTTCTATGTCTATCAAGGCTTTTGCCAGGGCTAAAGCAGCTAAATCTTCTAAGGCCTTACCTGCTAAAACTCCCTCACATAGGCCTGCCTCTAGTTCCCAAATACTCAGCCTGGCTGAGGATCTCATTTCTTTGATCAGGGGATCCCAACCTCACCCAGACAGGGCCTCTCAGCCCCCTCCAGATAAGAGGCCTAGGACTGAACTCCCGGAACCTGTCTCTACAGACTATTCCTCGGATGACTCAGACATTTCAGACCCTCAGGAAGGCCCATATTCTCCTTATGAGGATTCTGATGCAGAAGACTCCATTCCTTCTGCTTCTCCTCCTGAAGAATTTTCCTTTGGGGAAACCTTGCATGCTATGAGGGAACACTTCCAATGGCAGGGCCAGGATTTTTCAGATTCAAGGAAAAGGCTAAGGACTTTTTTACACTTACCACAGCATAGGCCTTTAGCCATTCCTCCAGTACTAACAGTTGTTGATGATGCATATAATGATGCCTGTACTGCCCCTGATTCTCTTCCTCCGGCCCCTGCCAAGCCTGACAGATATTACAGGGTCCCGGACACACACTACCATTTGTATAAGGCTCCTGTTGCAGACCCTGAAACCATTTCACAGGGCCCTAAAGGTGTGGCAGCTGCCTCTGCCAAAAACCCTCTTCCCTCTGAAAGGGAATCTAGAGCATTAGAGAGATGGGGTAAAAAGGTTTATACTTCTACTACTCTTTTGGCCAGGGCCTTAAACTGTCAATTCCACATGATTCAGTACCAGGAATTTTTGTTAGACCAGCTAAATAAAAAAACTGTCTTCTCCTGAACCTATAGACCGCAAGTCCCTTCAGGATTTGGTACATAACTCTCAGCAGGTCAGTAACCATTTCTTAAAATGTGGCTATGATGCACTGGAGGCTTCCTTTAGATCAGCTATGACTGGAACAGTGATTCGAAGGCATGCCTGGTTAAAAGAACAATCCTTACCAGACCATGTTAAGTCAAAACTCCTAGATGCTCCCATGGAGAAACAAAGTTTGTTTGGCTCCCCTGTACAGGAGGTTCTAAAGAAGGTGGAAGAAAAAGCAAAATCTGTCCAAACAGTCAAGGATTTCTTACAGGTCCAACCTCCGAGGTTTAGCAGAAATTGGCCTTCGAAGAATTGGGCCTTTCCAGACAACTCCAGAGCACAGAGAGGCAGAAATAGACGCCCAAGAGGCAGAGGTCAATCTAGGGGTGCCTACAGGGGACGTCAGTGGCAATCTACCAACCAGAGAAGTACTGCCACAGATTCAACTACAACCACTTCCACAGGGCAGACACAATGACTTGGCTCTGGTTCCGCCTACCAGGGAACAACTGGAAGCACCCTTGGGCGGAAAGCTAGCCTTATTTTCCGACAACTGGCATTACATTACAGGAGACAAATGGACTTTACAATCAATAGACAAGGGCTACAGGTTTCACTTCCACACTCTACCAAAAAAGAGAGGAATGCCAAACCTACCACCAAGCCAAAAAACAGACGCTCTAAGACAAATCAACAACTTACTAAGGATGAGAGCTATAGAAAAGGTACCACCTGTGGAACAAGGCCAAGGATTTTACTCCAGGCTTTTCCTTGTACCAAGAAAAGAAAATCAATGGAGACCTATTCTCGACTTGTCCGCACTGAACACATTTCTCATTGTTCCAAAATTCAAAATGCTGACCCTCCAGCAGCTTCTTCCCATGCTGGGCAAGGAGTCTTGGCTGGTGACTCTAGATCTCAAGGAGGCATACCTGCACGTCCCTATACGACCAGATTGCAGAAGACACCTCAGATTTCTTGCAGGATCAGAGCATTATCAATTCTCAGCATTGCCCTTTGGCTTATCTACTGCCCAGAGTATTCACGAAATGCCTGGCATCAGTAATTGCTCATTGCAGGCTTCTGGGAATTCAAATTTACCCATACCTGGACGACTGCCTAATACAAGCGGACAACAAGACAAAATTAACAAAAGATTTGGAAAATGTCATACAACTGTTGCAAGCCTTGGGATACACAGTCAACATGCAGAAGTCAAGACTAGTACCATCCCAAAGGATAACATTCTTGGGTGCAGAACTGGATACATCAACTCAGATGGCTTTTCTCACAGAAGAAAAACAAAAGCAACTACCAGTCTACTTCATGACATTAACAACACAAACTCAGCTTACTGCAAGGAAAGTCCTGCAAGCCCTGGGTTACATGGCATCCTGCATAATATTGATTCTGCATGCCAGGCTGCATATGAGAAAGTTACAATGGTACCTAAGGAATGTATGGTCTCAACACAAGAACAGTCTAGAAGCCCAGATTCCAATAATTCCATGCCTGAAGCAAGAATTCCTGTGGTGGGCTCAGGCCTGTCAGTTGAACAGAGGATTGCCTTTCCACAAACCTCATCCAAGCCAGACCATCACCACGGACGCCTCAGACCTAGGCTGGGGGGCACACATGGTGGACAAGTGTATACAAGGCTTATGGACCCAAGACCAGCTGAATCTACACATAAATCTAAAGGAGATGCTGGCAGTGAAACATGCGATCCAGGCATTCAGACCACTCCAACAGGGTCATCTGCTGATAAGGACGGACAATACCACAGTCATGTGGTACATCAACAAACAGGGAGGTACACACTCATATCCTCTATGCCGGATGGCAGTGGACCTGTGGAATGTGGCCCTGAATCTCAACATTCAACTTCAGGCCAGATTTGTACGAGGAAAAGAAAATTCTCTAGCAGACACCTTAAGCAGAACTACCATGGATGCTCACGAATGGATGCTGCATCCAGATATCTTCAAAGCCATAACAAAGAAATGGGGACTACCAGAGATAGACCTGTTCGCCTCCCCACACAACCACCAATTGAAGAAATTCTGCACAAGAGCATACCACCCACTTGCTTGGAGGGTGGACTCCCTTTCCTTCAGCTGGAAAAACCTGACAGCATATGCATTTCCACCTCTTCCTTTGATGTACAAAGTTCTACTGAAGATCAGAGAGGATCAGCCAAGGGTAATCCTGATAGCTCCAGACTGGCCGAGGCAACATTGGTACCCGCTACTGAGAAGCATGTCTCGGACACACGCATGGCCTCTACCTCTATGTCCCTTACTTCTAACACAGAACAACTACAAGATCCTACATCCAAACTTGAAAACACTGCAGCTAGCTGCTTGGAATATTGCATAAAACCAAATAACCCAGATTTATCTCAGAGGGTTAAGGACATTATCCTGGAGGCACGCAGACCCTCCACTCAGAGGGTTAAGGACATTATCCTGGAGGCACGCAGACCCTCCACAAAGAAAACTTATTCAGCCAAGTGGAAAAGATACCTCATTTGGAGTGCAGCAAAGGGAGGAAATGTCTCATTGGCAAACATAGCACACATCCTGGAATATTTAGCAGAACTGTTCCACAATGGCCTGTCTTACTCCTCCATTAAGATTCATGCATCGGCAGTTTCAGCAGAATACAACATGGATCCTCCTGTCTTTTCTCATCCTCTACTCAGGCAGTTCTTGAGAGGAATCAAAAATGTAAAACCTCCAAGGAAACCACCTTTACCTACATGGGATCTCAACTTTGTGCTGGAAAAGTTAACACTTCCCCCTTTTGAACCAGCAGCAACAGCAGAATTACAGTTTTTGTCTTGGAAAACTGCTTTCCTGCTAGCAATCACTTTAGCAAGAAGGGTATCTGAGTTACAGGCATTAATGGCAGTACAACCCTTCCTTATCTTCCATCAGGATAGAGTCTCTCTGAGAACTAACCCTACCTTTATGCCAAAAGTGGTCTCCAGAGTATCATTGAACCAAGCGATTCATTTACCTACATTCTTCCCCAACCCACAGAACAGGGGGGAAAGACTGCTACATACCTTGGATGTGCACAGACAATTACGCTACTATCTGGACAGAACTAAGACCAGCAGAAAAACTGACCAGCTTCTGGTAGCATATGCAACAGGAATGCAAGGAAAAGCAATTTCAAAACAGACAATCTCAAAATGGATAGGAAATTGCATTCGATTTTGTTACTCTTTTCATGGAAAGACAACTCCTGAAAATATCAGACCTCATTCCACAAGAGCTACAGCCACCACTACAGCTTTCCTACGAGGAGTGGCTACCAAAGACATTTTAGAAGCTGCTACTTGGAGCTCCGTGCATACATTTGCCAAGCATTATAATCTTCCCTTATACTCTAGATCCCGAGCAGGTTTTGCAACTGCTGTTTTGCAAGGGATCTTAACTACACCATCTTTATCTTAGTGCCTCAGTTTGGCTATGGTATTCTACCCATATGTTAGGACTGCAGATGCATCCTTGAAGGACATAGTACAGTTTTGTACCTACCATAAATGTAGATGTCCGATAGGTATGCATCTGCAGTCAGGATTACCCACCCTCCTTCCCCTCTATGGTATTCCTAGGGTATTTATCCCTCTTTTAGCTAACTGGGGGAATCTATTATGGTGTATTTGTTTGTATATATGTATATATATTGTTTGCTCTCTACTGTTTGGAATTATTTGCATTTATCCAAATTTAGCCTTCCTAGAGGGCACCTGGCATCTGGGGCAAGAAGCACTGAGGAAAATGGCGTCGGCTGATGCCTTTATACCCAATAAACAGCAGCTATGACGTCGGGTGAAGTGCGACATCAGCCGAGGCCAGACCCAGACTTTGGAATCCGGCCGACCGAAGGGCTGCCTGAGGCAGGACAACCCATATGTTAGGACTGCAGATGCATACCTATCGGACATCTACATTTATGGTAGGTACAAAACTGTACTTTTTATGCAAACCTTTGTAGAATTTCCGAAATATTTCTAACACTTCTAAAGGATCTCTTTGTCATCTCACTTTATTATAGGTTCCCTAAGCTTGGTGATGGCCTTTCTACTTTCTGTTGCCTGAGCCGTGCTAAAAGTTTTAGTGGTCTAGAGCTCTTATGAAAAAAAACAGTTGCTTAACAGCAATCTTTCTAAACTCATGCATATTATTGCGGTAATCCCTTATTTTCTGTTTAGCATTCTGCAGTTGCTCCTCCTCTTGTATAATTCTTATTACTTCTTAACCATATCTCCTTTTCTTTTATTTCCACCCTATTTTTAAACTCCACTTTAATTATATCCTACTCCCTTCTATCTTTTCTAATAGCTCCTGCGTAATTTCCCCTACCAATTTCTTAAATTCTTCTTTTCAGTAGATGGGTATACAAGTGCCAGTGTCTCCTTTTTGTTTCATTACCCTGTGTTTTTGTAGTGCCAGTGTCTCCTTTTTATTTCATTGTCCTGTGTTTTTATTTTGGTTATTATTGGTGCATAATCTTAAGTAGTTATTGTGTGCATATCAAGACCTTCAGTTAAATGCACATATTCCTGTGAAATGTAAACCCTGTCTAGCCTAGCCCAATTTTTGTATCTGGGGGTATAATATGTAAATTCACTCCAGACTCGTAGTACTGAACTAGCATCTTCCATGCCAAATATTTTCATATAGTTCTTCAAAAGTCTACTCTCTTTTATTATATTTTCCCTTCTGTGCCCCCCCCCCCCCCTCCAGACACATCTTCAGTATTGTAAATCAGATTCCGGTCTCCACCTGTAAGTAATATTTTTTACTGAAAGCTGATTATTTCTCCCAGAATTTTCTTAAGCTCCATTGTAGCAGTTTTAGGTGGAATACAAGTACATGCCATTGTAATCCTCCTCCCTTGCCAGTACCCCTTAGTACTACAAATCTACCATTTATCTTTTTTTAGCTTCTTCTATTACTATTGGAGCTCCTTTTGCAATTAATATAAGTACTTCTCTTTTACTTTGCCCCAGATATTCTGCTGAATAATCATCCTGAAAACCTTTCTTTATCAAATTTATATGTTCAGTTCTTTCCAAGTGTCTCTTGTGTCATAGCAGTTTGCACTCTACATTATTAATATAGTTTGCTACGCTTTCTTTTTTGTATTTGTCTGTGCGTCCATTGATATTTAAAAAGATTACAGAAAGCTTCATTGCATTAAAAAGTTATTATTCACACCTTTTATGTATAACATTTTTTTTGTTAAATATCTAGTTTCAGCTTTTTTGTTTACATGCATGCACTGTTTGTCAGGTTGATCATTTGTACAGTTGTCACATCTTACAAAAGTTTTTTTTTTATTGAAAGCCCTCAAAAAGAAAAACACACCCCAATACCCCCTAAAACCTATTAACGTAATAATAATGCACAAAGCTATGTACATCTTCAAATATTGACGTTTTACCCTTCTAATAAGAAAAAACATTCCAAACTGACAGCCACACTCCCAGACTTGTTAACCTAAAAGAAAGGTTATCCATGCTAGGACGGATGGTGCAGCCTGTGCTTCAACTAAGTGTTGTCTGCTTTTATCTTATTTGTATAGCTCTCCCAGCTGTGTAAACACTTGAATGCTTTCAGAGAACATTATCTCCTTGCCATTTCTCTTTATCAGATTGTTTCCTGGAGAAATGAGGACCAGATAAAAAATTACTACTAAGCATACATTTATTTGTTAGAAAAGGCTGCTTATATTCAATATTATTTTTCATATACTTGTTTTTTCTTAAAACTTACTAGATCAAGCAAAGGGCCTAAATCCAGTTATTCCTCTATGCAATAATGAGAAAAAGCACACTTTTCTTTTCTTTTGTCATGCTCTTTTAACCAGACTTTTGTTCCTTTTTTTTTTTTTTTTAACATTGCAGAGCCTGCATTTTTATAAACTGAACAAGGAAAAGGAAAGAAGGGGGAAAGGAAAAAAGAGTAGCTATTTACATTAGTATCCCCATTACACTTAAAATATACTTCATAGCATGCAGAGAAAATCATGCACTATGAAAATAGCACCAGTAAGAAAAAAAATTGAGAATGAAAAATGTAGAACCAATGCCAACAACACACCAAAAATCCAAAAGCAAAGGCTTCCCATGGTCAATAAAGACTGGAAAATGAAACCATTTTAGCATACAAAAACTTTGTTCCACGCTTTCATCTAAAACAGACTTCTTCAGAACAACAGTTAATCTACAAATGACCAGCTATAAATACTTTTCAAAAAAGCTAGTTAAAAGCAATTCTTCTCAATTAAGCTATTAAAGGCACATACATAACATCTTACTTAAAAAAAACACTAAAAAATAATGTTAGATACACATAACCTTCAAATACTTTACTTAACTAAAAGATATATTAAAATATATATATATATATATATATATATATATATATATATATATATATATAAAAATATATATATATGTATGTATATATATATATATATATATATGTATATAAAACACAACCCTTTCAAACTTTTTTAACTTTCATTTGTCTGTGTTTCAAAAAACATTTTATATTAATTGCTTCTTTTAAGCTGGGTTTCCTGTCTGCTCCTAGTTTCACCTGCCAAAGAGTTTCTCTTTGCTCTAAATAATTTTTAAAGTCCCCACCTCTAAGGCCAGGGTTTACGACCTCTAATATGGAACATTTTTTTTTTTTTATAATTCTTACACTTCTCTGAGTGCTTAAACGGTGCATTAACATCTTTCTTTTTTATACTATAGTAGTGTTCTCTCATATGCTCCATTAAGGTGCGTGTGGTCATCCCTGCATAGAATGCTTCACATCTACTACATCGTCCGATGTAAACTACCCCCTGGTTTTACATGTCAAGTGCCCAGGCACTCTGTGAGTGCGCTCAACATGGGGTAACATGACATATGGTTCCTCAAGAACGTATCTACAAAAATTGCATTGCCCACACTTAAACATCACAATTTTTTTATTCAAATGTAATGAAATTACCTCCCCAGAACCTCTTTCTAATATTTTTTTAATACTGTTGTTCCTATACACAAAGCTTGGTTTACTCCCTAACACTTTGATCAGATCAGTATTACCCTCCAAGATTTTTCAGTTCTTCTGAATAATATCCCTAATAAAGGAACAATCCACTGTCATATCTAGATTGCAGACAGTACTTTGCATATAACTATTGTTCAGTGCCTTCATTTTGTTACTAAGAAAGGCTACTTTGAGTATAGGAGGATATAATGTGTCTCTCCTATCCAAAATATTTGCCCTAAGAGCACAAAGATATTCCTCGTCGTGTCCCCTATCCAAGAACATATGAGTAATTCTATCAAACTCTTGTTCTAAGTCCACTGATGAAGTTGTCATACGACAAGCACGTATATATTGTCCCTTAGGAATATTCTTCTTAAAAGAAGGATGGTTACTTTTATAATGCAGATAACCATTTGTAAAAGTTTCTTTTCTCTGTATTTTAGTATCAAATAACCTACTCAAATCATTCCATTCAAGACATAAATCCAAAATGTTAACTTTACTTCCACTATCCCCTTTAACAAATTGCAAGAATCCAGACCTGTTGTCGAGATATTTCAGAAATTGTTCAACAACATAATCACCACCCTCCATTATAAAAATCAAATCCTCTACATATCTAGCATAGAAGAATGTTATATTCCGGTTTTAATTCAATAAGAATTGTGGATTCCCAAAAAGCCATTACAGTGTTTGCATAAGCTGGTGCAGCTGAGGAACCCATCGCTACACCTTTGCATTGTTTGTAAAACTGGCCATTAAATATAAAAAAAAAATGTGATCCAATACAATTTCTATTAAAAAACACACAAAATTAACTTCATGGTGCCCTAAACTACTATTATGCATTAGAAACTCCCTCACAGCCTCCACATCCTGTAGGTTCAGAATACTAGTGAATATGAACACATCAGCTGTCAGAATAATATGCTGGTTCCTGTTAAATGCAAAACTAGAAAAAAATTGTCTCAGCTTATCTAACAAATCCCAAGAATCCTTCAAATACCAGGGTAATTCTTGTACTACAGGATTTAAAACAGAATCTATGACCAAGGCTATTCCCTCAGTTGCAAAATGGGGTGAAGAAACAATAGGTCTGAATGGAGGCTCTATCATACACTTATGAACTTTTGGGATACCAAAGAGTGTCCCAATTCTTGGCTTTTCAATAAAACAGAAATTATACATTTTAATGTCCATTGTTTGGCTCATTAAAGCATCATATAAAAATGAATGAATGTATTGAAAGCTGTTAAAAATATCCCTCACATTTACTTGCAAGTACTCATCAACATTATTAAGCAGTTTTAGCATGCCTTCATTATACTGTTCAACAGTCATGAACACAATGTTTCCTCACTTATCACTTTTCATGTACCTTAAATTATGTCTATTCCTTAATTCAGTTAAAGCTTTACGTTCAGAAGATGTTGGGTTATCATACCAACCTTTGTTCTTAGTACATTTATCCAAATGATGCTTAATATCTTGTAAACACACCTCCTCGAAAACCTTAATAGTTTGATGCAGAGCTGGTGCGTAACTAGAAGGCTTAAGAAAACAACAAGTGCCATGTTCAAAAAATGTAAATAGATATTCTAAATTCAGTCTGCGAGTGTACTGTTTAAAGTCAACAACTGTCTGACTGTAATCTGCTTTTTTTTTGTTGGCACAAAGTTACAACCATATTTCAAAACTTGCATCTGGTTGTCATTTAAAATGATGCAAGACAAGGTAATAACTTTAAAGTTATCAGTATACCCTCTTACTGTTCATTGTTCAAGATTCAGACGAAATCTGGCCCCTCGCCCTTGTCGTTCGAGCATGGGCATTCTTGTTCTCTTTTTTGGATAAAAAAGTTTTCGGATGCGTTCCCATCATGTTCCCAGCATAGCCTGTAGAATTAGTTAAAAGTTCATTGCCGGCTGAAACCTCCTCAACCACCACTTCATCCTCCGTCACAGAAGTGGCATTCCCCGTTTTCTCCACCCTAAAAAACTTCGTCATTAAGGTGGAGGGTTGTGATTGGTTGGCAAATTCAGAAGTCCAACGTGCCTTGTTTAAGGTGCTGTTGTGATCAGCAGGAACTTTCTTATTGTTGTTGTAGCCAGTAGTTGTCAATTTAAAGATGTTCATCGTGTTACCCTGCTGCAGTCATCACACTTGGGTTATCTTGTCGTCAGGCGGTCCCGCAGTCGGCCTGAATTCCAAAGTCTTGGTCCGGCGTTGGTTGCTGTCGCTTCTTCCCTGACGTCAGTGCGCCAGGGGTATATATAATGCATCCGACGCCATTTTCCCAGTCTTTCTTGCCGCGAGGTGCCTGAAGCAGAAGCAGTTCGTAAGTGCCGGTCGAACGACTCCTGAGATTTTCGAAGTCGAATTTCAGATCCGAAGTCTTCAATAAAGCTAATTACCCCTTTGGGGAAACTTTTCTTGCCTCAGACCGATGTCAGAAAAAGTTAACAATGGTATTTCTTGTGGAAAGCAAATACCTCAAGGATTTTCATTCTTACTGTATACCTTGCCTAAGCCCAAACCATGACGGCACTGGTTGTCGCTTTTGTGCTACATTCTATAAGCGTACTATAAAAAGACGCTTTGATTCGCACGACACTACTTCGGTAGAAAATTTAACTACACAATGCCGTCGGAGCAACCGACTACCGGCATGCACAAAAAACGCAAGGATAAGGACGGGCAGCCTAGACCCAAGCCTGACTCTGAGGCCTCGGCTGGGCCGGTCTCCGGTTCACCGGTTTTCAGTGAGGCTCCTACGCAGCCCCTGGCTACCGCAGATTTGGAACCCGAGACCGCTTCGGAGCCTTTGGCGGAGAGTGCTAGGCCCACGCAGCCATTTTCTTTAGCCCCTACCGACGACACTGCAGAAAGAGATGTCGGTGCTGCAGAAACATCTTCGGATGTCCTTCAAGGTAGCATCTGCAGTCATAACAAATGGGTTGTCCTGTCGTCAGGCAGCCCTTCGGTCGGCCGGATTCCAAAGTCTGGGTCCGGCTTCGGCTGATGTCGCACTTCACCCGACGTCATCTCTGCTGGTCTTCGGGTATAAAGGCATCAGCCGACGCCATTTTCCTCAGTCTTTCTTGCCGTGGCCCGAAGCAGAAGCTGTTCGCAAGTGCCGGTTGGTCAGATCCAGAGATTACTACTACCGAATACTACTTCGAAGACTTCTAAAAAGCTAAGTACCCCGTTGGGGACTCTGTCTTGCCTCAGCCGATGTCAGAAAAAGTCAATAACTGTTTAACTTGTGGGAAACAAATACCTCATAAAGATTTCCACTCTTACTGTCTGCCTTGCTTAGGCCCAGACCACGACGTAGCAGCCTGTTCGGCCTGTGCTTCCTTCAACCGACGAACGCTTAGGCGTCGGTCGGAGTTTGCCAAACAGTTTTTCGGCTCAGATTTTGCGTACATTATGCCGTCGGATCCTCCGACTTCCCAAATTGTTAAAAAACGCAAAGAAAAAGACCGACACTCGCGGTCCGCGGTTTTGGCCGAAACCACTGTTAAGCAAGCCGCGAGTGTCTCGGTTTCGGCTGAAACCGAGAATACCGGTCAATCTTCAGCCGAATCCATGACTACTACTGAGGCTCCTGCTACCTTAGTTGAATCGGCCTCAGAAGTTTTGCCTACTACTGTGGTTCCTAGTGATTTATCAGACACCATCCCTTTGGATGTCTCTACCCCAGCACATGGTGCTGCTAGGCCTCCTGCAGCCATGTCTATTAAGGCCTTTGCCAGGGCTAAAGCAGCCAAAACTGTTAAATCAGTGCCTGTTAAGCCCCCCTCACACAGGCCCACTTCTAGTTCACAAATGCTTACTCTGGCAGAGGATTTAATATCCTTAATTAGGGGATCCCAATCTCACCCAGACAGGGCCTCTCAGCCACCAGAAAAGAGATCTAGAGCAGAGCCCCCCAAGCCAGTGTCCTCTGATGATTCTGCGGATGACTCAGACATTACAGACCAGCCAGAGGCTCCTTTGTCTACATATGAAGATTCCGATGCTGAAGAATCCATTCCATCTGCTTCTCCGCCAGAGGAATTTTCCTTTGGGGAAACCTTACATGCCATGAGAGAACAATTCCAATGGCAGGGACAAGATTTCTCAGATTCAAGAAAAAGGCTTAGGACATTTCTGCACTTACCACAACATAGGCCCTTAGCTATACCTCCAGTACTGCCTGTTGTGGATGATGCATTTAATGATGTTTGCACTGCTCCTGATACTTTACCTCCAGCCCCTGCCAAACCAGATAGATTTTACAGGGTGCCAGACACTCATCACCACCTATACAAGGCCCCACTTGCAGATCCTGAGACTATATCCCAGGGGCCTAAGGCAGTAGCCTCGACCTCAGCAAAACCCTACTCCTTCTGAAAGGGAATCCAGGTCCTTAGAGAGATGGGGGAAAAAAGTTTACACCTCTGCTACTCTCTCAGCTAGAGCTTTAAACTGTCAGTTTCATATGATCCAATACCAAGAGTTTATGCTTGATTAGTTAACTAAGAAGCTGTCCTCTGATGACTCCTTAGATAAGAAATATGTTTTAGAAATGGTGAATAACATCCAACAGGTTAGTAAGCATTCTTTAAAATGTGGCTATGATGCACTGGAGGCTTCATTTAGATCAGCCATGACTGGCACAGTGATAAGAAGACATGCATGGTTGAAAGAACAGGTCTTGCCGGATCATGTTAAAGCAAAGCTGTTAGATGCTCCTATGGATAAGGCCAGTCTATTTGGTACACCTGCTCAGCAAGTAATGAAGAAAATGGAAGAAAAGGCAAAATCTGTACAAACAGTTAAGGATTTCTTACAGGTTCAGCCCCCAAGGTTTAGCAGGAACTGGCCTGCCAAAAATTGGTCCTTTCCAGACTCCTCGAAATCTCAGAGGCAGGAATAGATGCTCTAGAGGCAGAAATCAATCCAGAGGAGGTACCTACAGAGGACGACAGTGGCAAGGCAATAACCGAAGCACAGACACAACCACTGCCACTACAACAGGACAATCACAGTGACTTGGCTCTAACACCACCTACCAGGGAGCAAATAGCAGCACCTTTAGGCGGAAAGTTAGCCTTATTTTCGAAAAATTGGCACTGTATCACAACAGACAAGTGGATTTTGCAAACCATAGACCAAGGCTACAGGTTCCACTTCCACACCTTACCAGTAAAAAGAGGAATGCCAAACCTACCTCCAAATCAAAAAACAGAAGCTCTAAAGCAGATAGCAGAATTAACAAAGATGAGAGCTGTGGAAAGAGTACCAATAACAGAACAGGGCAAAGGATTCTACTCCAGACTCTTCCTAGTACCAAGAAAAGAGAAAAGTTGGAGACCTATTCTCGACCTGTCCGTCTTAAACACATACATCATTGTCCCAAAATTCAAAATGCTGACCCTACAGCAACTTCTTCCCATGCTGGGCAAGGAGTGTTGGCTGGTAACTCTAGATCTCAAGGAGGCATACCTGCACGCCCCCATACGACCAAATTGCAGAAGATACCTCAGATTTCTTGCAGGATCAGAGCATTATCAATTCTCAGCATTGCCCTTTGGCTTATCTACTGCGCCCAGAGTATTCACAAAATGCCTGGCATCAGTAATCGCTCACTGCAGGCTACAGGGAATACACATTTATCCATACCTGGACGACTGCCTGTTACAAGCGGACAACAAAAGCAAGCTGACAACAGATCTACAAAGAGTCATTTGCTTACTACAAGCCCTGGGATACACAGTCAATTTACAAAAGTCAAGACTGATACCATCCCAAACAAGAACATTCTTGGGTGCGGAACACAGTAAAACAAATGGCATTCCTAACTGCAGAAAAACAAAAACAACTCCCTCTTTACTTCTTGGCATTAACAAAGCAGAACAAACTAACAGCAAGAAAAGTACTGCAGGCCTTGGGCTTCATGGCATCATGCATAATCTTGGTCCCACATGCCAGACTGCATATGAGAAAGCTACAGCGGTACCTAAAGAATTTATGGTCTCAACACAGGCACAGCTTAGAAACCGAAATCCCACTAATCCCATGCCTGAAACAGGAGTTCCTATGGTGGGCTCAAGCATGCCAGTCAAACCCAGGCTTTTACCCTTCCACAACTTTCAAGCAAGCCAAACCATCACAACGGACGCCTCAGACCTAGGCTGGGGGGCGCACATGTTGGACAAATGCATACAAGGATTGTGGACTCAAGACCAGCTGCACCTGCACATAAACCAAAAAGAAATGCTGGCAGTAAAACTAGCAATACAGAAATTCAGACCATTCCTCCAAGAAGGCCATTTAATGATAAGGACAGACAACACCACAGTCATGTGGTACATCAACAAACAAGTAGGCACTCATTCATACCCCCTATGCAGAATGACTCTGGACCTTTGGAATATGGCTCTGAGCTACAACATCCAGTTACAGGCAATGTTTGTGCGGAAAAGAAAACACCCTAGCAGACATGTTAAGCAGAACCACCTCGGATGCTCACGAATGGATGCTACACCCGGACATCTTCAAGGCCATCACAAAGAAATGGGGAATGCCACAAATAGACCTATTCGCATCCCCACTCAATCACCAGCTCAAAAATTCTGCACAAGGACATGCCACCCACTTGCATGGAAGGTGGACTCTCTATCCTTCAGTTGGAAAGGCCTGACAGCATATGCATTTCCACCTCTTCCTTTGATGCACAAGGTACTACTGAAAATCAAAGAGGAACGTCCAAGGATAATCCTGATAGCTCCGAATTGGCCAAGACAACACTGGTACCCATTGCTGAGGAGCATATCTCGGGGGAGAATGTGGTCAATACCCCTGATGCCTTTGATGTTAACTCAGAACAACTACAACACCGTGCACCCAAACCTAAAAACATTGCAACTGACTGCCTGGAACATCACATAGCAGCAACTAACACAGACCTATCCCAAAGGGTTAAAGACATTATCCTTGAAGCCCGCAGACCTTCAACAAGAAGGAACTATGCAGGAAAATGGAAAAGGTTTGTCATTTGGAGTACTGAAAGAGGAAAAGATGTCTCGAACATAGATATTGCTAACATCCTGGAGTACTTGGCAGAGCTTCTACATACAGGCCTGTCTTATTCCTCCATCAAGATACATGCATCAGCTATTTCAGCAGAATACAGCTTCGATCCACCTGTCTTTTCGCATCCTCTACTCAGGCAGTTCCTCAGAGGGATCAATAATGTAAAACCTCCTAGGAAACCACCATTACCAGCATGGGACTTGAACTTTGTGCTAGAAAAATTGGCACTCCCTCCATTTGAACCAGCAGCAACAGCAGATCTTCAACACCTATCATGGAAAACTGCTTTCCTACTGGCAATTACTTCAGCAAGGAGGGTTTGAACTACAGGCCTTAATGGCAGTACAACCCTTCCTAATCTTCCATCAAGATAGGGTCTCCATGAGAACTAATCCTACATTTATGCCTAAGGTGGTATCCAGAGTGTCTTTAAACCAGGCAATCCACCTACCTACCTTCTTTCCCAATCCACAGAACAGGGGAAAGACTGCTGCATACCTTGGATGTACATAGACAGTTACGCTACTACCTGGACAGAACCAAAGGTAACGGAAAAACTGACCAGCTTTTAGTAGCCTATGCAACAGGAAGGGAAGGAAAAGCAATTTCCAAACAGACAATCTCCAAATGGATAGGAAATTGCATAAGATTCTGTTACTCCTACCATGGAAAACCAATTCCACAGAACATAAGACCTCATTCTACAAGGGCTACAGCCACTACCACAGCTTTCTTACGAGGAGTGGCAACCAAGGACATTATTGAGGCGGCTACTTGGACCTCCGTGCATACATTTGCCAAGCATTATAATTTACCTCTATACTCTAGATCCCGAGCAGGGTTTGCCACTGCTGTACTGCAAGGGATCCTAACTACACCATAATTTTTCTTCCTCCACCCCTAGTTGGCTATGGTATTCTACCCATTTGTTATGACTGCAGATGCTACCTTGAAGGACATAGTACAGTTTTGTACCTACCATAAATGTAGATGTCCGAACAGGATAGCATCTGCAGTCAAGATTACCCACCCTCCTTCCCCTCTGTAGTACTCCTAGGGTATTTACCCTCCTATTAGCTAGCTGGGGAGTCTCTTATGGTGTATTTGTTTGTATATATGTACATACATGCTTATTTTTTGTGTTTGCCTTCTACTTTTTTGGAAACATTGGCATTTATCCAAAATTTAGCTTTCCAAAGAGGGCAACTGGCATCTGGGGCAAGAAACACTGAGGAAAATGGCGTCGGCTGATGCCTTTATACCCGAAGACCAGCAGAGATGACGTCGGGTGAAGTGCGACATCAGCCGAAGCCGGACCCAGACTTTAGAATCCGGCCGACCGAAGGGCTGCCTGACGACAGGACAACCCATTTGTTATGACTGCAGATGCTATCCTGTTCGGACATCTACATTTATGGTAGGTACAAAACTGTACTTTTCTGAAGGTGTCTTCAGACCAGCGACGCTCACCATAAACACTTATCCTAAGCTTAAGACTCCTATTAAGCCAAAAAAGACTGCACTTCAGTCTCCAGTTCAAGGCCCCATGCCTAAGAAACAGATGCTTAGGCCCCATGCCTAAGAAACAGATGCTTAAAATGGTGGAAGATTTTATCTCTTTAATCAGGGGTTCCCAACCCCCCCCCCCCGACAAAAGGCCTAGACAAGAGGAAGATTATGCCGCCTCTGATCAAGTGTCTATTTCCTCAGGCTCCTCTGAGGGCCAAGATTACTCTTTTCCCCCTTATGAAGATTCTGGTGCTGAGGATTCCATTCCCTCAGCTTCTCCCCCTGAAGACTACTCCTTTGGGGAAAATTTACATGCTATGAGGGAACATTTTCACTGGGAAGGTTAGGACTACTCTGACTCTAAGAAAAGGCTCAGAGAGTTTCTTTTACTCCCCCAGCACAGACCTCTTGCCATCCCCCTAGTTTTAGACATTGTGGATGATGTTTACTTAGAATCTAGTTTGAATCCAGATTCTCTGTCTCCTGCTCCAGCCAAACCAGACAGATATTATAGAGTGCCTGACTCCCACAAATTCCTTTATAAAAGCCCTGTTGCTGATCCAGAGACTATCTCCCAGGGTCCCAAAGGGGGCTAAGGCTTCTACGGTAAAAAATCCTTTACCCTCTGAAAGGGACTCCAGAGCACTAGACAGGTGGGGGAAAAAAGGTTTACACCTCAGCCACTCTAGCTATGAGAGCACTAAATTGTCAATTTCACATGCTAAAATATCAGCAATTTCTGATGTCTCAGTTAAGACAAAAAATGAGCATACTCCCTCAACAGTCTGAATTGAAAGAAATGCAGGATCTGTTGCATGCAACTGAACAGGTGGGCAAACATACTTTACAATGGGGGTTTGATTCTTTAGAGGCTTCCTGCAGAGCAGCTGTCACTGGGTCTGTTATACGTAGGCATGCTTGGTTAAAGGAACAAACTCTGCCTGATCATGTTAAAGCAAAGCTTCTAGATGCTCCCTTACAGCAGGATGTCCTATTTGGAGTTAAAGCGGAAGAAGTCTTAAAGAAAATGGAGGATAAGGCAAAATCTATGCAGACAGTCAAAGATTTTCTACAGGTACAGCCCCCTCGCTTCAGCAGAAATTGGCCAAGAAAAAATTGGTCCTTTCCAGCTACTGACAGACCACAGAGGGGTAAATACAGACGCCCAAGAGGCAGAGGGCAACCACAAGCCCAATACAAACCTCGACAATGGGGCACTGCAACACAGAAGGGAGGAGAAGACAGGCCCCAAACTACTAGAAGGCAAACTCAATGACTTACACCTCATATGGCCAAGCAACACTTTCTTGGCAGCTCCCTTGGGAGGAAAACTAGCAATTTTTTCAGACAACTGGCACATCGTCACAAAGGACAAATGGGTCCTAGACATAATTTCACGAGGATACAGATTCCATTTCCACACCTTGCCAATGAAAAGAGGAATGCCAAACCTGCCACAAAATCAATGGGCAGAGGCACAAAAACAAATTACAGCTCTCATGGACATGAGAGCCATTCAACTGGTACCTACACGGGAGCAAGGCCAAGGATTTTACTCAAGACTCTTTCTAGTCCCCAGAAAGGACAATGCCTGGAGACCAATTCTGGACCTTTCATTTCTAAATACCTTCTTACAAATACCCAAATTCAAGATGCTAACACTACAGCAGCTTCTTCCCATGTTGGGCAAGAAAGCATGGCTAGTAACGTTGGACCTCAAGGAGGCATACTTGCATGTCCCTGTCAGGCAAAGTTGCAGAAGATACCTCCGTTTCATTGCAGGTTCAACCCATTACCAATTCTCTGCACTGCCCTTTGGCTTATCCACTGCACCCAGGGTCTTCACAAAATGGCTGGCACCAGTAATTGCATACTACAGACAAAGAGGAATTCAAATATACCCATACCTGGACGACTGCCTCATCCAAGCAGAAAACAAGGACATCCTCTTACAACATCTGGCTTTTGTAAAACATTTTCTGAGTTGCCTGGGGTACACAGTAAACGAAAAGAAATCAAAACTAGTACCCTCACAAAATATGACATTCCTGGGTGCCAGCTTGAATACAACGGCCCAGAAGGCTTATCTGACGCCAGGCAATCTACAACTGACTCAATATTTCAAAACAATGGCAACAAAGACCCAACTCCCTGCAAGAAAAATTCTGCAGGCCTTGGGCTTCATGGCATCTTGCATGCTACTAATACCATTTGCAAAGCTGCATATGAGGAAATTACAGTGGTACCTAAAAAGCATATGGTCTCAACACAGCCACAGCCCTGACACAATGATATCTCTCATTCCGTGCCTTCAAGAAGAGTTTCTATGGTGGTCACAGGCATGTCACCTCAACAAGGGTCAGCCTTTCACCTTGCCCCCAGCCAGGCAAACTATGACAACAGATGCATCGGACTACGCCTGGGGGGCACACATGGCAGGACAGTGCGTTCAAGGCATATGGACTGCAGATCAAAGGAATCTGCACGTCAATCAAAAATAGATGCTAGCTGTACAGAATGCTCTGACAGCCTTCAAGAACCTCTTACATCCAGGACAACTTACAATAAGGACGGGCAACACCACAGTAATGTGGTACATAAACAAACAAGGGAGTACACACTCCTACCCTCTATGCAGGCAAGCAATAACCTTGTGGAACACAGCACTGGCTTACCAAGTTCAGTTACAAGCTCAATTCTTGCCAGGAAAAAAGAACACATTGGCAGACGACCTCAGCAGAAACATCATGGATCCCCACAAGTGGAAACTGGATCCACAAGTATTTGCAATGATAACTCGAAAATGGGGCCTCCCAGACATAGACCTGTTTGCCATCCCCCAAAACTATCAGCTAACAAAATTTTGTACAAGGACACTTCACCATCAAGCTTGGAAAGTGGACGCACTCTCATTCAGTTGGAAAAACCTGACAGTATATGCCTTCCCTCCATTGCCTCTTCTCACAAAGGTGCTTCTGAAAGTCAGAAAGGAGAGACCACGACTGATACTCATAGCCCCAGACTGGCCACGCCAGCACTGGTACCCGCTATTAAGGAATATGGCCCAGGGCCCACCTTGGATTTTACCACAAATTGCCCATTTGCTCACACAGCAAAACAATCAGATTCTACACAGCCAGCTCAAAACCTTAAATTTGGCTGCATGGCAAATCACCTAAGCATCCAGCCAGCTCCTCTTCCTCAAAACAGTTATGGATGTTATTCTGGAAGCTAGGAGGCCCAGCACCAGGAAGGCATACTCAAATGGAAAAGGTTTTGCGCCTGGAACCAAGCTAAAGGCCAAAATACCCTTCAGCCTCACATGCCTCAGATTCTACAGTATTTAACTGAGATGTTTCACAAAGGACTTTCTTTTTCTTCCATTAAAATCCACGCATCAGCTATTTCAGCCCACTACAACACGGTTCCACCCTTATTTTCACATCCACTTCTAAGGCAGTTCCTCAGAGGGGCAAAAACATTAGCCCCCCCCCCCCAGGAGAGCACCTACACCAACATGGGACCTCAATTTTGTTCTGGAAAAACTTACGCTGCCTCCCTTTGAACCAGCTTTCTCTGCTGATCTAAAGTTTATATCATGGAAGACTGCCCTGCTGCTAGCAGTAACTTCAGCCAGAAGAGTCTCAGAGCTGCAGGCACTAATGGCAGTGGAACCTTTCCTCATTTTCCATCAAGACAGAGTTTCTCTACGAACTAATCCTTCCTTCATGCCTAAGGTGGTATCCAGTGTGGCTTTAAATCAAACCATCCACTTACCCATCTTCTTTCCAAATCCACAGAACAAATGAGAGAGACTCCTGCATTCCTTGGACATTCACAGGCAACTTCGTTACTACTTGAATAAAACTAAGGTTTTCAGAAAATCTGACCAGCTCTTTGTATCCCGTGCTACAGCTTCGCAAGGGAAGGCTATATCAAAACAGACCATTTCCAAATGGATAGGACATTGCATTCATTTTTGCTATACCCATCATGGAAAAGCAGTTCCTGCTACCATAAGGCCCCACTCTACCAGGGCAACAGCTACATCTACAGCCTTCCTCAGGGGGGTCCCAACCAAGGAGATTTTGGAAGCTGCAACTTGGAGTTCAGTACACACCTTCACCAAACACTACCACTTACCACTTTACTCTAAGACTAGAGCTGGCTTCGCCACTGCAGTTCTGCAGGGCCTTCTAGCCTCCGCTAACCCTCTTTGACTCCTCCTCCCATCCTGAGCTTTGGGATTCTACCCAAGTGTGATGACTGCAGCAGGGTAACACGATGAACATAGTACAGTTTTGTACCTACCATAAATGTAGATGTTCAAGTGTACACCCTGCTGCAGTCCAGGTTACCCTCCCTCCATCCCCTCTGATCTAACTGACTAAATCTTTACAATACCTTCCTGATGTATTTGCTTATAGCTGGAGGGATGTTGTGTTTGTGCTAAATTTCTTAAATTGGTACTAATTACTGACCACCTTTTTGGGGCGCCTGACATCTGGGGCAAGAAAAACTGAAGAAAATGGCGTCTGATACATTATATATACCCCTGGCGCACTGACGCCAGGGAAGAAGCGACAGCAACCGACGCCGAGCCAAGACTTTGGAATTCCGGCCGACTGCGGGACCGCCTGACTACAAGATAACCCAAGTGTGATGACTGCAGCAGGGTGTACCACTGGAAAAGGAGCTGCTCTTTGGGAGCACAAATAGTGAAGTGTGTAGAAAATTGGAAGAAAGGGGTAAGACTATGCAAGGTGCTAAGCAGTGTTTTCATCTGATATGCAAGGAGCTAATCCTCTGTGCCCAATTCTTTCTATTGCAGTCAAGGAAAGATACACCAATGAAAGGTAATAAAACAACAAATTTAAGAAAAAAATGGCTGCAAGATCACAAAGGAAGGCCCGGGGTCCACAAGGGTCTTCCATCAGTAAGAAGCGATCATGACAACTTGGATATCCCTCATATCCAACCCCTCCAACCATCCCTAAGTATAAAGATAGTGGGAAGGGTAATCCAGTGTCTAAGAAACCGGGACATCATTGTAAAGGACAGATGGTATAGATAATTTCTCAGGATTGCACTTTACAGTTCATTAAGATGCCCAAATTAATACCGCGGTGGTGGTGCTGCGGTAGCATTTTCGCCTCACAGTAAGATATTGTCCTGTCCGATTCTCAGCTAGAGCGTCTTCTGTATGGAGACGTGTGAATGGGCATACCTTCGTTGAAGGCTGTGCGTCAGGGCTAGCAACTCGGCACGTAAAAATCTACTGCCAGTCATTAGCGGACTGGAGTTCTGCTGTGGCGACCCCTAACCAGGAAAAGCCGAAATAGACAACAACGTCCTCTCTTTAAAAGACCAAGTGCATTTAATTCCACTTATTCTCCAGCAGATCCTACTACTAGGCAGACAGCAGAACCTATTCCCAGAGAGGTACAAAACAAAGGGTTCTACTCGAGATTGATTCTGGTACCCAGAAAGGAAGAACCATGGAGACCCATCCTGGACATTTTAGAACTCTGTGTTGATCTTAAAGTTTTCAGATTCAAAATGCTAGCATTATTGTCTACTATGACTCCTCTATTTTCTCAGGCCCTGGTGGTCACCTTGGATCAAGAATTCATGACTTCACATAAACTCAGAAGTTCAAGGAAGTAATTGGTATGATGGTCAAGAAAACTTGGCTTTATTTGCAGATGATATTTTATATGTGATAAAAACAGAAATGGATATTTCAGTGTTGTGGAACATTCTGAGACAGTTTCATATCTTTTCTGGATACAAAATTAATGAAGATAAAGCAAATGCAATAGCTGTAAACTGGGTACGTACACACAAATAGATTCAGCAATACCCATATTTATAGGGGCATGATAAAATTAAGTACTTAGTATGGATTAAAAAGGATTCTGTTATGTCAGCTGGGGATATGTGGGAAAAGACTAAAAGATATGTATTACAAAAAAGAGAAATTGGAAGTTCTGTTTTACGGATATGGATAGCAAAATACAAACAGTGAAAATGTTTTTAACCCCTTTAGTTTTATACACAAGTTGGGCATATTTTATCAACCAGTGGAGAAGTTGTGAATAGCAGTTAATAAAAGAGTTGAAGGATTTTATCTGGGAGAAGAGGGCAGTAGTCAAGTGGTATAAGTTTATACTTTCAATAGAACAAGGTGGTTTGGGATTATTAATTTGAAAGGATATTTCAGAGATAAACAATTAAGGCTCCTATACATAGCACAAGCAGAAAAATATAATTCAAAGTGGAAAGGGATGATGATGAAATGGATGAAGTTCAAGAAACAAGGGGAGAGACTGGGTTTTTGGATGCAGATCCTTAAAGAAAATGACAGCAACCATGCAGAATATTATATTTCTAAAGTAGCAGAAAGTATTCTAAGAACTAAGCCGACAAGGGGATGGAGAAAGGAGATTCTTGCAGTAGTGATGACTGCAGTTAGGGGGCATAGAGAATAGGAAAGACGGGGCTGGAATTTATTGGAGAAAATGGGCAAAGGAATCTGTGTATTGGGAGCAAATAATTAGAGAGGGAAAGATAATAGAATCGGAAGAGGCCAAGGATTCATTTGGAATGCAGGCTAGAGATTTCCTTCCCTGTCAAGAATTGATATCAGAGTATAGACAAAGAAAAAGAAATAGGGGGATCCTAAACTAAAGACATGCACTAGTAGAGTTTTAGTAGAATGTAGAACAGAAGCTGCTGTTAAAAATGGGGTAATTAGCAGGGCATATAAAATATTGCTCGATAACTATAGGAGGCAGTCAGAGGAAGTTAGAAAGGATTGGAAAAAGACTGGATAAGCAATTCAGAAAGGAACAATGGAGGAATATTTGTATGACTCCCAAATAGGCAACAAACCCTAGATGACTGAGTCTTTGCTTGAAGTGTTTGCATAGGTATTTTTATACCCCAAGCAGACTCCAAAGAATTTTTCCTAACTTAGATTGCAAATGTAGGAGGTGTGATTGGGAGAGGTAATTAGGAACATATTTTTTGGGAATGTAATGAATTGGCAGACTTAATTCTGTGCAGACTAATCTACAGAAATACTTGGGTGCAAATTGGTGTAAGTAAGGAAATAATTTTTTGAGCTATAGCACGTAATCAGAATTGCCTAGACATAAGGCCTTACTGAGTTTAATTCTAGTGGCTGCCAAAAAAGTCATTACTAGAAAATGGAAATCCAAAGTCTAAACAAACTGTACTAGAAGTGGTGAACATAGAAACAGAGAGAAAATAACTGGAAGTGGGGATATTTAGAAAAGGGTAGGAGCAAATTTCATAGAAAAAAAATTGGAATTGTGGGAACAATACATGCAGAATAATGATGTTCATCGTGCATACAGTTGCAGTCATAACAGATGGGTTCTCCTGCCGTCAGGCGGGTCCTCGGGATGCTTTGGGATTCTACCCATCTCTTATGACTGCAGCTGTATGCACGATGAACGTAGTACAGTTTTGTACCTACCATAAATGTAGATGTTCGAGTGCTAATACAGCTGCAGTCCAGGTTTCCCTCCCTCCTTCCCCTCTTGGGACAGGCCTATTGGCTAACATCTCCTCATACAACCTGATTGGGGTATTCATTTATGGTGTATTTGCTTGCAACTACTGTATTTTGATTATATTGCATTGCATTATTACATAAATTTATGTATTGCCTTCCTTCTGGTGGCACCTGACATCTGGGGCAAGAAAAACTGAAGAAAATGGCGTCGGCTGGTTCTTTTATACCCCTGTCACACTGACGTTAGGGAAGAAGCGACGACAACCGACGCCGGACCTAGACTTTGGAATTCGGCCGACTGAGCACCCGCCTGACGGCAGGAGAACCCATCTGTTATGACTGCAGCTGTATTAGCACTCTAACATCTACATTTATGGTAGGTACAAAACTGTACTTTTTGGAGGAGGAATGATGTTTAAGAGAAGGCAGGAATTGAATGAGCTTTGTAATACTTGACTGTCAGTGATTGGATAGATTATAAATGATGTACTTTTGCAACTGAAATATGTCAATATGATTTATTTTCATTTATATACATGTATGATTGCCTGTGTCATAAATAATAATTTAGTAAATATGTTTCTTGTTTAAAAAAAAAATCACTTGGATAATGCTCCCATGTCAGTCCTGAAAAGGGATACTTTTGGACAGTGGGCTTGCCTAGTTAACAAAATAAAGTACTCACCGTATCCGTAGACCTTCAACAGATAAGTGTTTCAGCAGTTAGACTACCTTCTTTTCTTCTTCTTCACCTTTTGTTACATTACTCTTCACAGTTTGTGTTAGACTTTTTACAAGGGTCCGCAGACCACTAAGGCACATGCCAACCTTGTGGCATTGCTGCGAGAGACATCTTCTTATCAGGTAAATAGTAAGTTCCTCTTTAAAAGATCCGAAGAAGACTCGCGCTGACCTTGGTTTTGAATATGGGGGCATGAGACCAGTGAAGGATTAAGATAAATCATGGGAGCGGAGAAGAAAATGAACTAACAAGAGACTGAGAAGGGTAAGAATACCATCAAAATATTTCTTTAAAAGCTTTTGCCGTTTCAGTGAATGCCTCATGCAGCTGCACTTTAACAGTGTGTTAAATGCTTACTAGCATTGCTTTGATATGGAATTTTAGTGCATTAAATTTTGTGTATCATTCTCATTTTTTTCTGAAGTGTAGAACTTTGATTTTTAAGATTTTTTAATAAGAGAATTTCACTTGACTTAAACCAGGTAAAGGAAGACACCAAGGAGAAACGCACAGTTATTCACCACGCCATTAAGTTATTGTTTCCAGGGTTGGAGACAAAAACAGAGGAAAAAGATGGAAGGAAATACATAGTTGCATACCATGCAGCTGGCAAGAAAGCATTAGCAAGTAAGTTTGGCTTTACCAGCAAGTTAGTCATATTGTTATTAATTTCGGCCAACTGTGTAGCTTTTTACGTGATGTTTTATTGCACATTTTGAAATGCATCCATTTGCAATAAGTTTTTGTGTACGACTTATCCCCCCCCCCAAACTTACTTCCTTAGTGCCTGCCATTCATCAGATCCTCTCAGTTATCTTACTCATTCATTTCCCCTTTACTGGAGCAAAAACCAACTGAGAGGGGCAGTCTCTGAGGCAGACATTTCAAGTGCTTTTGTTTTTTGCTGCTTGCAGCCTTAACCCCATATGCGTACCCAGTAACACGCTCCAGGTTTGGTTTGTAATAAGAGTGAGGGATGTCACCCACATCTGACTGAGGTAACCCTACAGAGACAGCCTCCTCCCCTTGAAGCCAGCTGTCCCATGGGGTCTGCAGCAGGGGATTTAACCATGACCATATGCATGTGTTTCTTCACCCACTCATGGAGAGGCAAGCTGGTTAAGCTGCAACCCTCCTTTCCTCCCCCACACCTACTCCACCAGGTGACCAACCCAGTAATCAGAGCTATTCCTCTATACCAGTATAGCTGACATAGGACTTACTTTTCTGCAAAATGTTATGGGTTATTTATTTTGCTCTATAGTTGTGTGTCTGTCTTCCCAGATTCTTTCTTGCTATATTAAAGCCATTTAATATAATTATATTTAATAAACCCATCACCCTTTTTCACCGTTTACTATAAAAGTGCACTTTTTCTCACATACTTGTGGTTGGCATTCAGGAAATTGTAAAATATGGACCTATATGTGTTATATTAACGTAATGCAGATATCACTAATGGTGATCCTGTTGGTACAGATGGAAGTAATTTTCATGTTGTGCTGCAGTGTTATGAAGTATCTGCTTCCTTTACAAAATCTGACTTTATTTTCAGTTGAATGTAAATTTCAGTTAAATAAACAGCTGTTTTCACATTTAATTGTAATGGTACAGTTTTTTTAGGAAGCCATTTTAAGCACACACTGCCCTCTCATTGTAATCATACTTGCTCACATTGTACTTGAGCTCTTTTTTTCCTTTACCATGTAAGGAGTGTACCTTTTTGATCATAGCTGTCTGTGGTTGTCTTTATTAACTTTGTTGACCCCTTGAATACTGTTGCCATCATTTTATCATGTAACATAAAGAGTTGTGATACTCTTCACCATATTCCTAGAATTCCAGAAGTAAGAAGGCCATTTGTGGGTGGGTCAGTGGGTGGATTTTTGTGTGTGTTTGTTAAAGCAGTGATTTTCTGTAGGATGGCAGTGTTGCGGGGGGAGAATTAGTTTTTTAACCTAAGTATTTGTTGCTGCAGCAGCAAGTTCATATTGGGCTTGGCAGTTTGGCCGTGTAAGTTAACCTGGAAGGGTGGTAATTGCCTTTTTGGATTTGTAATTGATGTATAATCAATATTGTTGTATTTTGAGGCATTTTTGTAGAACTAAATTCCTAAATGAACTTCAAAGCTGTTTTTTTTGTCTTCTCCTTACTTTTTCAGAAAGTAACACGCACAAATACTCGCTCTCTCATGCACACATTTGTTGATCAATCCAGTCGAAGATCATGTTGCTTTACTTCTGGCTCCTTTTCACTCTCTTCTGCTGTGCAGACAGTAAAAATGACAGCTGATACTCTGAGGGCTGTTAGCACAACACAGGAGTTTGCAGTGTCCAGTGTTAAACTTAGCATAACTACATTCTGGCAAGGGTTTTCTTGAGTGACATTTCTTTAGTTTCTTTTAATTGTGGCTTGTCAAAATCACATGCACTTGCGTCGTACATTGCAGTGGGTTGTTTCACTTTTCCCTACTGTAGTGTGACCTTGGAAGTAGTATGTGTATATATAAGTTGAGGAGTATGAGGATGATCCTCCCCATAGAGGGTGCAGTTGGGGCATGCCCACTTGTAGAAAGTAATTTGTTGCATTTTAAGGCTTTTTTGTGTGAAACTTCTAAATTTAGGAAAATGGATTAAATCGGTCTCATTTTTGGTTGACTTGACTGAACACAGAGAGAACTGAGCTCTCCTTCTTGGTCTTTAGTAGATCATTAACTTTAACAGGTTTTCATTGATCATTGAATTGAAGCACGCTTCTTCCATCTTGTTTCCAGGTCTCTCCCGTACAGCTCTCCTTCATGACTCTAGTCAGTTATCTTCTTGACTGTTTAATTTAGTAGATTTCAAAATGTTCCTGTCCTGATGAAATACTGAGTAAGGCACATATCAGAGTCTGAACCATAATTTGCATGATTTATATCGTGCATGTGTAAGATCTTAACACACAAGGACTCTTACATTTTCAGTCCACGCTTAATCCATTGCCTAAATAAAAAGAAGGTATAAAACACTGCAGAACCTTCTCCACTCAATAGCGTTTGGCCGTGTTGTTCTCTTAGTACAGAAAAATACCAGTGTGTGTATCAGAGGCATTTTCCTTTGGATGGAAAAGGTAGGCAGGAATCTAAGGAGCCCCATAAAGAAGATGAGAGAACAGGATAAAAGAGATGGATTGTGAAAGTAAGGGAAAAGATAGAATCTTGGAAATGTTATGAAGTGTAGTCTGAGAAAAGCCATACCATCAACTGGCCAGACATTTCTCAGTCTACCACAGTACCTGTGCACCCTGACACTACTTCCACAGGGCTTCTTAAATTCAAGACTTTTTCCTTAAAAATGGGTGAAGTATTTGTGTGTTGTGGGGCAGACCAGAAGGGGGGGGTATCATGCAGTGTTCTGCTGCAGAACTCTCTTAACCAGAAGTTCTGAAAGTTGTCTCTGTAGGAATATATTTGAGAATTCCATTGGCTATTTTATTTGCTGTTTGGTTAAGTATTATGATTCACACACTTTTTAAGCTATGAACTGAGGCCTTGAGCAGCATATGTTGCAAATATAGACAGTGAAATAGCTTTACAGTCACAAAACAGACTGACTGCTGCACGAGTACTTTCAGCGCAACCAAAGAAACTCCCTGATGTTAAGTTGTCAGTCTCGCCTTCATTCTTGCTGGATGGGTTCGGAGCCGAACCTCGGCTCTGACTCGGCCACTCTAAAAGCTCGAGAGCTAGTTTCACCGGCTCGAGGCTCCCCTATATCCCACAATGCTAGGCGGTAACTTCCTCAGATCTCGTTTGCCGCTACGCGATCGAGGTGCTTCTTTCAACCGGCTCAGGTTAGTTTAAAACTTTTTGACAAGTTAGTCAGTCAGAAAACCCCTTTAAGTTAGCTCCCTTTCATAACCTATATATAGTTAAATACTTTTATCCCTTTTAGTTAAATTTTTCACCAATCTCCCTATCCTAAATTATCTAACTTTTCCCTTGGGCCTTAGGCCCTCTCCTCCCTCCCTTGGTAGTTGGAGTGTCTGTTTTTGTAGGGAAAATTTTTAGTTTAAACCTTGGAAGTTTTAATTTAAAGTTTTATTAAATTTAAAGTGTAATCGGTGTGTGTGTGTGTGTGTGTTTGTGATTACATTTTATATTTCTCTTTGGATATGTCCAAAGAATCTAAGGTCTCAGGCTTCAAGAAGTGTGACTCGTGCTGTCAGAAGATGTCTCTGACAGACGGTCACACTTCTTGTGTGTACTGCGTGGGACCTTTGCACCTGCAGGACTCATGCGCTGTTTGCCATGGTTTCAGCCCTAGAGTCCTGCAGGAGCGAAAAAATAAATTAATCCTTAGAGGCTTATTGAAGCCTGAGGGTCCCTCCACTCAGTCATCGGGGAGACCCTCAAGTCCTCCAGACCTTCGGCTCCAGCCTCTGAGCCGACCTCTGGGGGCTCTAAGGCCATTCGAACATCGGCTCCGGCCGGAGCCGATGAATCTGGAATGCTTGTACCTGTGCTGTCCTTGGCTCCGGCCAGAGCCGAGGAAGACATATCTGAGTCGACTTCGATAAAGCTGTCGGAGCCAACTAAGAAGAGGTCCCGTTCCCCATCTGTCGGCTCCGTTCACTCGGCTCCAGCTTCACCTTTGCTGTCTGAACGGAGCCATAGATCTCACTCTTCTAGGTCTTCCAGGTTATCGGACCATGACCTTCAAAGAGTAGTGAGTCGACTTCTTAAGTCCGAGGCATTAGCCCAAATGCTTCAAAGTCCGACTCAACAGTCGAAGACTATTCCCACCACTCAAAATATTCCTCCTCTGACTCTTTTGAGTTCGGAGCCGGGGCGGTTCAGACCCGAGACTGTGGTGGCGTCGGAACAGATACCCTTGTCTTCGGTTCCGTCGTCGGCTCCGATTTCTTCCTTGGAAGAATCTCGGCGCCGGACTTCCCTCGTCGGCTCCGAGGGGGCGAGTGACATCGGACCCTTGTCTGACCCCGCTCTCCCTGTCGGTGCCTCGGCGCTGGTGAGTTCGGCTCCGACATCGGCCTCGGAGCCATCACCGTCGGTGCCGGGGGAAGTTTTCAGTTTTTCGGAACGGAGACCTCCGGCTCTGCCAGACAGGGGTGCCTTTGAGGTCATGAGGAGCGTGTTAGAACCTGGTTCTAATCCACAGTCGGCTCCTTCTGCCCTTCCCTCCATGGTGCCTCCGGTGATGTCTACTCACTTTCTTGTCCCCGACCGTAGAGAGCCAGCTCCTCAAGTTTCCCCTGTGGGGATCTCCTCCTCTTCCGAGGCCTCTCCTGATCCTGTAGGAGAGCCCCCTAGGAAGAGGCAGTGTAAGAGGAAGCACATTGACTCCCCTGAGTCTGTCACCTCTGACACTGATTTAGAAGATTCTGAAGGTTCCCCTCGTTCGCCCTCTGAAGATGTCTCCTTTGCAGACATCCTCGAAATCTTAAAACAGAGGGGGAATTTGCCAGCCCTCAACCCTTCAGAGGATGAATCAGTGTACCTTGAGGCGTTTGGCTCTCGACCTTCCACCTCCTGGGTGTCCCCTCCCTTTGACCCCCTTATGCAAGTGGTGGCAAAGAAGGCTTGGGCGGTTCCTGACTCAGTGGAACCCACCCCCAGGAGACCCTCTAAGTTCATAACGGCCCCCAAAGACAAAGAATTTCTGACCAAGGGCGTTTCTGTTGATGCTATGGTGGTGGCTGCAGCTACCAAGAAGGAGCTAGCTGATCCTTCGGTACCTGTTCATCCTCCTAACAAAGAGTCTAGGTCGATGGACAGGTATGGGAAGCGGATGTTCTCGTCAGCGACCTTTACAATGAAATCGCTGAATTACCTGTGCCATTTTACTCGACTTCAGAGGGATTTACTCAAGGAAGCAAGTGAAATGCTGAAGGACCCAACAGCTGCGGGCTTTCAGGATAGGATGAACTCTCAGCTGGCTACCCTTAATTCTATCACCAACTCCTCCATGCGCCTCCTGTCATATGCGGCTGATGGAGCAAGTAGAGCAGCAGGTACAGGTGTAGCCTTGCATAGGCACGCCTGGATGCGGCTTTGTAATTTTGCGGACCCCTTTAAGGCGTCCTTCACTAATTCCCCCTTTGATGGATCATCCCTCTTTGGTCCTCAAGTGAAGGAAACCTTGACTAGGTGCGAAACTGATGGCAAAACTCTTTCTGCCGTCGGAGTCCGTTTTTCTACTCCTTCTAGACTTTGAGACTTGCCTGACGCACAGAGTCGATTCCCCTCTAGAGGCAGAGGGGGGAACAACAATGGTAGACACCGCCCCAGAGGCAGAGGGGGCCCACAGAATCAGGGCAGTCGAGAATCCTTTTCTGACTAGCCCTTTCAGCATCCCTGAGATGTTGCCCGACTGTCCACCTTCGGAGGCAGTCGGGGGAAGGTTGTCACTGTACCCAAAAGCCTGGCTATCCCTATCTCAAGACAAGTGGGTACAGTCTGTCATTTCCGAAGGCTACAAAATTCCCTTTCTTTTCGTTCCGAAGCTGTCCAACAAATCCCTTCCAGACGTTCCACCCAGTCAAAGGGAACAAGCAGCATTAGAAATTTCAAAGCTGCTCGCAAAAAGAGCCTTTCAACCAGTGCCAGCAGACCAGGTAGGATCCGGAACCTACTCCAAATTCTTTTTGGTTCCAAAGAAAACAGGGGACTGGAGACCCATTTTGGATCTCAGCAACTTGAACAAGTTTGTCAAGAAAACAAAGTTCCGGATGGTCACGCTGCAGTCCATTCTTCCCCTTTTAGAATGGGACTGCTGGATGTGCTCTATAGATCTCCAGGATGCGTACTATCACATCAAAATGAATCGACGCTCCAGGAGATTTCTCCACTTCAGGCTGGGAACCAGTCATTTTCAATTCAGAGCCCTGCCCTTTGGTCTCACTACAGCCCCCCGAGTGTTCACCAAATGCATGGCAGTGGTAGCTTCTCATCTGAGACGTCAAGGATTCCAGGTGTTTCCTTATTTAGACTACTGGCTCCTTACAGCCCCCACCAGGCATCTCCTACTCCTCGCCAGAGACTACACCTTCCGCACATGTCAGGCACTAGGTATCTCAGTAAACTACGAAAAGTCTGTCTTGTCGCCTTGTCGTGTTATTACTTTCATAGGCGCAAATCTAGACACCGTCAAGATGTCAGCCAGACTCACAGAGCAGAGGATAGCAGACATTCACAAACAGGTCTTTCTTCTTTTACAGAACAACAAAGTCAAGGCCGGACAGATCCTGAAAGTCTTGGGAATTATGGCTGCGGCCATCCCTCTCTTACCATTAGCCCGCTTCCACATGAGGATTTTACAATGGATGCTCTTCACACAATGGTCTTATCAAAGCCTTCCAATGTCCCATCCTATTCGGATAACTCAATCGTGCAAGAGTCATCTCTCTTGGTGGATCTCATCCCCTCAGCTCCTCCTAGGGAGACCCCTTGTAACCCCCCCTCCGGTTGCTACAGTGACAACGGACGCCTCCCTGATCGGGTGGGGGGGGCATTTCCAGGGCAGGACAGTCCAGGGCATGTGGTAACCATTGGAGTGCCACTTGCATATAAATGTTCTAGAGATGAGAGCAGTGCTCCTAGCGTTGCAAGCCCTACAAGACTCTCTTCCCATAGGAACTATTGCAATACAAACAGACAGCATGTCAGTAGTGTGGTACATCAACAAACAAGGCGGAACCAGGTCTTATCCCCTATGTCGAGAGGCACTCAGACTATGGCAATGGGCAATCTCTTCTCAGCGATTTCTGTTAGCAACGCACATTCCCGGGAAGTCCAATGTGATTGCGGACAAATTGAGCAGAGCTATTCTCATGCCTCACGAGTGGTCTCTGAACAACTCAGTGTTGGAGAAAGTTTTTCGAAAGTGGGGCAGGCCTTGTTGTGACCTTTTTGCTACTCCACAAAATAGCAAGTGCGACTATTTTTTCACCCTCTTTCCCCAACCAGGCCATCCCAGCAGAGACGCTCTAGTACACGTTTGGCCCCGGGGACTTCTCTATGCCTTTCCTCCCTTCCCACTGATATCCCAATTGATACAGAAAGCCATCGCTCAGGAAGCTTCTATGATCCTCATTGCCCCTTACTGGCCTCGTCAAATTTGGTTCCCCTTTCTTCACCGTTATCTATTGGAACAACCTTGGCATCTGGACCCAGTTCCAGACCTTTTGACCCATCAGTCGGGTCAGTTGCACCACTCCCTTCCCTCTCTGAACCTCACAACTTGGTTCCTCCAATTCCGACTTTAGCCAGGCTTCCTTTGATATCTCACTCAGTGAGAGATATCTTGATTGCCTCTCATAAATCTTCCACTCGGAAGATTTATCATAGCAAGTGGAAACGCTTTTCCTTTTGGGCGCAGTCAAAGAACATAGATCCTTTCACTGCTTCTATTCAAACAGTTCTAGACTTTCTAGCCGAACTTTTCCATGCAGGTTCGTCACCTTCCACCATTAGAGTTCAATTGGCTGGAATTTCGAACTTTCATGTTGGGGTCTCAGAGTCCTCTATCATGTCTCACAAACTCTGCAAGGCCTTCTTAAAGGGAGTCTTTCTTCTCAAACCACCCATCAAAGATCCTCCTCCTCAATGGGATCTCAACTTGGTTCTGGCTTCCTTAATTCTTCCCCCCTTTGAACCTGCGGCTTCATGTTCTATGAAATTACTTTCCTGGAAGACGCTCTTTTTAGTAGCTATCACCTCAGCTAGAAATGTCTCTGAACTCCATGCTCTGTGTAGTCGACCCCCTTATCTAGTTTTTCACAAAGACAGGGTTTCCTTGCGTACTAACCCGTCTTTTTTGCCCAAAGTAGCTTCATTGGCAAATTTGAATCAAACCATTGAGCTTCCTGTGTTCTTTCCAAATTATTCTAATAGGTCAGAACAAAAGTTACACAGTTTAGATATTCATCACCAGCTTAGGTACTATCTAGACAGGGCCAAACAATTCAGGAAATCTGACCAACTGTTTGTTTCTTATGCAGAAGGTAGAATGGGCCTTCCAGTCTCCAAAGTTTCTCTCTCTCTAGATGGCTTACTTCGTTGATTACCCTAGTGTATGAGATAAGACATCAACGGTTGCCATCCAAACCCAGGGCTCATTCAACTAGAGCTTTAGCCACCTCGGTAGCTTTCCAAGATAGGCTGCCTATTGATTCGATTTGTTCTGCATCTACTTGGGCTTCTCCCCATACCTTCATTTCTCATTATAAGTTGGATCTGGCCTCTAGAGACCGGGCCAACTTTGGTTCCACTGTACTCAAGAGTCTGTTCCGATAGGCCACCCGGGACAAGGTGCTAGGGACGCGGTCCCATCCAGCAAAAATGAAGGCGAGATTGACAACTTAACATTTAGAAGTTATGTACCTACCATAACGTTCCATGTTAGTTGTCTTCTTCTCGCCTTCTTTCTTGCGTCCCACCCTCCTTCCCCCTAGCCAGGACAGACCTAGAAGAGTTTATTTGTTCCTTATGGAAATTTATTGCTGGTATTAGCTTTCAAACGAGATCTGAGGAAGTTACCGCCTAGCATTGTGGGATATAGGGGAGCCTCGAGCCAGTGAAACTAGCTCTCGAGCTTTTAGAGTGGCCGAGTCGGAGCCGAGGTTCGGCTCCGAACCCATCCAGCAAGAAAGAAGGCGAGAAGAAGACAACTAACATGGAACGTTATGGTAGGTACATAACTTCTAATTTCTATGCATCTGTCCTGCAGTAAATAGGGCATATAACTGTGGTTACAAGTTAAATGTGCAAGTTAGACTACCAGTCAGACACTTTATTTATCAGGGCAGCATCATGATCATAATGGACCAATTTTCAGGCATAGACCAGGTGAATGAGTGACAGTTGTACAGACTGCTAATAATATTTGAAAAAGAAATTGCATTAACATGATCATAAGCTTGAAAACTAGAATGACATAATGTTACATGATAAAAATAAACAAAAATTATAAGCATAATTACAAGGGTAAACACCCTGGAAGTACTTTCATTGTTGGAGAAAGTAAAGAAGATGAAGAGCCTGTGATGCTGAATTGTTAGGTGATGTGGCCTGACTGAATGCATTTCTGTTAGGCTTGTTTTATTCAAGACTGTTAAGAGATGTGGAAAGCCTTGAACTGTGAGAAACAAGCTTTTCTTTAAAAAAAAAAAAAAAAAAGAAAAAAAAAATTTATTTCAGTTCTGCTTGAATGTTTTAAGTTGTATTTATAGCAACTATGTGGTGACATTTTTTTTGTTCTTTTCTGCTTTTTTTTCCATGTTTTAGCAAAAAAATGTTTGAATTTTTTTTAGTTTTATCTGGGACCTTAGTCTTGTAGCTTCGTTTGCAGCTGTAGGAAGATTATGAATTACTGCAGGAGCTTAGACTTGTACATACATTATACTGCATTTATGTCTTCATAAATAAACTTGCTTGTGAAAGGTATCTGTATTTTGAACCTTGTCTGGTGCCCAAGTCTTCTAGTTTCATTTGAAGTTGTGGCAGCAGCCTCATTTAGTCATTTATTACTGCAGTTTCTATAAATAGTGTTGCTGGTAAGTTTCTGCATAGTCTAATGCTCTAGTCTGTGGTAGAATTACAGTAGTGACAGTATTGAAAATTCTTCTCCAGGATTGGTGCTTCACAGTTGTTTATATTCTACTTTTGCTTTTAGAGTCTTGTAATTATGCTTATTTATCTGCTTAAAGTAGCAATCTAGTGCCTTTCTGTCCCCCTGTTCTTTGAGTTTGCCCTATCCCCCACTGAGACATTAACTTAGTTTTTGAAATTCTAACCTACCTGGAGTCATTGACCTGTAGCTCAGTCATAGAACTAGAGGTGCAATATTGGCTTTGATTGGATCCCTCTCCAGCTAACCTGCTTCTTGCAACCTAAATTTTCCCCAACCCTCCCACTGTCCTTTTTGCTGTGGTGGTTTTAAAAGTCTGTGCATCTGGCTTTCGCCCCTTATGGTAATCTGACTTTCAAAGCCCTTCCCTACCTCCCCCCTTTCATTGCTATTGTCTGTTGTGTAAACTGTTTAAGTACTTTCCTACCTATTGTTTTCCATTTATCCATAATACTGAGTGCCCACCCAGCAAAACAGTATCGCTCTTAAGTAAATTTCCTTTGCTACAAATGGTCTCCTGCTCATTTTCCCAGAGCGCCCATCTGTTTGGCACTCTCTGACAGTTTCCTGAATTAATCCTGCCCCATCCTTGGTAAATTAAAGATGTTTTTTTATTTTGCACTACAGTTAACTGTTGTTATGAGTTCTGCTGCTTTATTTTGTCTGTTCATTTTGCACCATAAATCATTTTAAAGGTCCCTTCTTCTTTTTTCTTTCGGCTCTTCCCATTAGGGGTCGCCACAGCGGATCATCTGTTTCCATTTCTTTCTGTCCTCTGCATCTTGCTCTGTCACACCAACCTTCTGCATGTCTTCTCTCACCACATCCATAAACCTTATCTTAGGCCTTCCTCTTTTCTCTTACCTGGCAGCTTCATCCTTACCATCTGTTTCCCAATATACCCAGCATCCCTCCTCAGCACATGTCCAATCCAACACAATATCGCCTCTCTGGCTTTGTCTCCAAACCGTCCAACCTGTGCTGACCCTCTAATACACTGATTCTTAATCCTGTCCATCCTTGTCATACCCAGTGCAAATCTTAACATCTTTAACTCTGCCACATTCAGCTCTGACTCCTGCCTTTTTGTCAATGCCACTGACTCCAACCCATATAACATAGCTGGTCTCACTACCCTCTTGTAGACCTTCCCTTTCACTCTTACTGGTACTCGTCTGTCACAAATCACTCCTGACACTCTTCTCCACCCACTCCGCACTGCCTGTACTCTCTTCTTCACCTCTGTTCCACACTCACTGTTACTCTGAACTGTTGTCCCTAATACCTGAAATAGCCTTGTCTAAGTAGTTTAAGATTTGTGGTAGCATTACTCATTTCTGTGTCTTTACATTAAGAGGAATGAGATAGTCCAAGTAGTGGCAGTAGATGGTAGCCTGCTTTATCTGAGTTGGGAAACGCATAAGAAAATGTTTCCTTTTTTACTGGCCAGAGGGCAAAGCAGCTGGTTTCCTGTATTTTTAAGTGCCTGTATAAGTCTGACGCATCTGCGCATTGCTGCCCATCTTGCATTGGTGGTTTAGTAGTACCCTGTATAGACACAGGCACTTAGAAATCAAATATTCCGTATAAAACCACCGCTGAAACAGTACCAATACCTTGGTGAGTGAGCAACAACTTTTTTTGTGAGCAGCTAGTTTCTGCTTGGAGGACAGTTGCCATCCCCTTGAATTTAGTATCATATAGCTGAGTCTGGTCTCTTCTCTTGCCCATAAAGCATCTTTAGTCGGCCCAAAAATAACTCCTCATGCACCACACCCCTGTAGATCACCCAGTAAAGGTCGTAAAGTTGTGGATATGCAGTTTCCCAATTTCTCCACAGCCAATTTGGTGGATAGGGGTTTATTGAGACAATGTAACATTTGTCTAAAGTTCACGGACAACCATTTAATCTTCAAAGAAACAAACACAGTATTAAGAGATGTACATACCCAATGTCTGTACGAGAGAGTTTTGCCTCCACAAATGTTCATAATAGCACCTTGGTTGTGAAACGGGCACACTACACCCATGACACATAGTACACACCCCACACATAGACCTACTTGTGCTGAGGCAGTTAAATGCAGACTTTCCAAAGTCCTTTCAGACATTCCACTACAATAATTATCCTTAGCAAACCCAAAAGCAGTCAACAGAAGCAACACCTAACATGGCATATACAGCCACCCCAGTGGAGCCTCCATTACCAAGCCCGTAAAGCAAGCCAATGCACTAACGGGTCCTCTAGTCCTACGGAACTCTATTGTACAACATACTGATGCCCTACTCACCAGGGTGAACAAGGAGAAAATAACAGTCAGTTGCCTATCAGGGAGAGGAACCACCAAGTTATACATGCACTCAAGTCACTGCACCACAGGTACCAGCATGATTCAGTCACATTTCCTATAGATGTAAGTGACCTGAGACACACCTCCATAGACTGTATGAAGAAAGTCATTATGGAGCTCTCAGACTGTGTGTGTCATGGGTTTTTATGTGCCTAGCATTGAGCAGCATTGCATGTGAATAGAAGATGATTGACTTTAATAATTGGCTTAGTTTTTGGTGTCATTCTAGAGGGATACAGTATGTGTCAATGTAGGAGGACAGGGTTAACAAACCATGTTGCTTTACCAAGGATGGTCTGCTCCTGTCCCTACTAAGCTTTTGAATATTGGCTAAAACATTGTCCTCCATAGAGCCTTTGTTAGGCAGTGCCAAATAGATAAGACTTCTAACATTGCAAAATCTACCCATGGAAATGTAAAGGTGTTACTGCTCAATGCCAGGAGTCTAAACCAGAAGCTCTACTCTGTCCAAGCTCTCCTAACCTTGGAAAATACAGATATCTGGGCAGTTACCGAGACATGGTTTAAAGCTGAAGAGAGTACCCTGGCAATACAAGCCTTCAGTACCTTCCACACATTTAGACCAGCAACTGCACAGGCAGGGACTAAAGTTGAGGTTTGTCAATCTACGTCGATAACAAGCATACCTTTGGGTTGGTTTAACAGAATGATGCAGTGTAGTTCTTCCACATCCAGATTACCATAGACAAAGTCTCATACCATATCTTAGCAAGCTGTAGGTCACCTTCTCTTTCTCGTACCTCTTTGACCTGTTAGAGATGCTCACCATTCAGCCAAATTCCATAGTAATGGGGGACTTTAAGCTGGGAATCCAGCACTACCTTAAATTGTAGGCAGAAAGATTCCTAGACTTTGTAGAAGGAGCAGTTGGTGCATATTCCTACTAGAGGTACAAACATATTGAATCTAATACTCTCAAATATGGGAGAATGCTGCACCTCCCCCACCCAACTCCGTGTCGTGTCCTGTCTGGAAGGGTCAGGCCAAAAAGCATTCTCCTTCAGAGTTAGAATCAATTCTGTAACCCCAGCAAGTCCTATAACGATTAGAAACTACTCCAAGGCAAACTAACTTTTATTAAGTGATAACCTGTCAAACTTTCAAGCCCCTCCAAACCCAGGTAACAAAGTAGGCTATGCAGAATTATTCATAGAAACTCTGTACAACCATGTCAGTGATGGCTTAGAGGCTGCTGTACCTATTAGCAGTAAACACAAAGCTAATTAAAAAAAAATCCACCTTGATGGAATCCAAAATTAAACAGGATTTACGACAAAGGAAAATAAGTCATAGCTAAAATTAGGAAGCATTCAACCAAAAAAAAAAAAAAAAAAACTCTTCAAACTAAATAGACAACTAAGAGGACTAATTAAGTCCAACAAAGCAAATTTTTTGTGTTGATGATGTCCCATGCAAAGGATAGCTATAAGGCTTTCTTTAACTATGTCCAAAACTTAAAAGGTAGTACACGACAGTATGCAGAACTGTTGGTAAATGGAACTACATTCACGGAACTGGGAGATGTAGCAAGTCTTCTGGCAAATTCAGCTTCAGCTTTACTCCCCTCTCAACCTTAGCTACCCCTCAGGAAAAGCCAACTAACATAACCTGTCCAGCTATTAGTAGGTAGCAAGTCTTAGATGTGCTGTCTGAGGCAAGGCCCCGATAATATCTCAGAATGCCTCCTAAATAGCCTGAAATATGACCTGTCAGGGCTACCACTGTCACTATTTAACTATAGACTCCACACAGGCTTTGTGCTATGCGAATGGAAGACTGCAGTGGTTATCCCCATTGCACAAGGGTGTACCATCAACAGATCCTGCGAACTTAGAAACCCATTAGTCTGGTTAGTCTTATATGGGAGAAAGGAAAATCACCCCAGGGATCACGTCAGTCGCCCTGCTAGACAGGGGTCCAGGGAAGTAAATAGTGTGGGAAGAAATGGCCATGGAATTTATATGGCTAGGCTTGTATAGGCCCTAGGGCCGATAGCCTAGTACCAACCTATGAACCTATGCAAAGCCCTGGAAAGTATTATCATAAAAGTGATTAACAGTGACATTGGAAACGTTCAGACAATGCACTCGACCCAGTTCGGTTTCATCAAAGGCAGGTCATGTTTACTGTACCTGGTTGACTTCTTTGAGAAAGTCCCCAAGGCAATGGATGAGGGCAAAACAGTGCATACTGCCTACTTTGATCTACTCGGGCATTGTAAACAAAAAAACACAGAATTAGGTTAAACTGGTGTGTAACTTGCTGGATAGCCAGCTGGTTCACAGACTAGACCAAGGTAGTCAGGCCTGGAGAGACTACCAATACAAAGAGGGCAGTCACCAGTGGGGTCCCCAGGGATTTGTGCTGGGACTGCTCCTCTTTGGCATCTATTTTTCGGAAGTCAGAGCCAATGTTGGCAACCACTGGCTTACCAAGTTTGCAGAAGATTGCACGCTAGAAGCTGGGAGCAATCATAGAAACCACACAAGTTACTAACCTCGTGCATGAAGGTCTAGCACTTACAAATGACTGGTGCCAAAGCCACAGCTTAAAATTTAATGCCAAAAAATGCAGAATAGTACCTTTTAGGAAGTCTGCCATCCAGAGCAACTGCCTCATCAATAAAACACCCATAAAAGTAGACAACAGCAGTCAGGTGTTTAAGAACACATGTAGATAGTAACATTGTTTTTGACCAACATGCGTCTCAAGCAGTAAGAAAATCATTGTATGTCATTCTACGTTTAAGTAAGGTCATGGCATCTAGGTTCGGGGAAATCATCAGGCCACTGTACTTGGCCCTTATCGGACCTATCATTGAATTTGCCTCCCCATTTTGTATGTACTTGACCAGGCACATGCAGCAACTGGAACGTCCACAGACGTTCCTGACAAAAAGAATACAAGGTGTAAACACAATGTCCTCTGCAGAACGCTGCAAAGCCGTATCTCTGTGCTCTTGTTTCCAACAGACTACTCAGTGGTGATTTATGCCTGGCATTCAAAGTATTTCTGGATCCCACTTTGATGAACCTTTTCCATATCCGCAAAAATAACAGCACCAGAATTGATTGATCTAAGGATTTAAACTTTGCTTACGGTTTAAATAGGACATGTTGGAGGGGCAGGTATGTATCTCGGAGAATCTTCATTCTCTGGAAAAGGTTTTTCCATTGACTTGAAGCAGAGACCTTTCCTAACAGTATTTAAGTGCAACTGGTGGGTGGGAAATTCACTCCTGGTCTGACACGTATTACTCTTGATGGATAGAGGCATCCATTAATTTATGATTTAACAAACATACTCTCCTTAAAATAACCTTTAAGGCATTATAACTTATGGGATACATTTGGGTTGCATGACTGGTCTTGCCTTGTAAAGGCCTCTGTGGTAGTTAGCCTTGTATGCATCTATGAACTTAAGGTTAAGTAACCAAATCTGAAAACTGTTAACATTACAGTAATGTTCTGTATGAGAAGTGAAGAACGAATTGGATAAAGCAAGTCTGGCATGGCTGCAGTTTATTACTGATGTACTGATTATTAGTAGTGTGTGCATGTGCGTGTGTGTGCATGTGCGTGTGTGCGCATGTGAGTGTGTGCGCATGTGCATGTGTGCGCGTGCGTGTATGTGTGTGCATGTGTCTGCGCGCACGTCTGTGTCTGTGCGAGTGTCTGTGTGTGTGCGCGCGCGCGTGCATGTGTGTGTGTGTGCACGTGTGCATGTGCGTGTGCATGTGCGTGTGTCTGTGTGTGTGTGTGTGTGTGTGTGTGTGTGTGTGTGTGTGCATGCGTGTGTAAAATGTTTCAAGACCAGACTTGTGTGAGGATCAAAATATCCACTGTGATAGTCCAGCGTACAATAAGTTGTTGCCAGGGACTGGTGAAAGTAGAGTGCAAGTGATGTCTGAAGTAGCAGTGTTTTAAACCATGGGTGAAATATCTAAAGGTCTGACCTGCTTCAAGCTTCTTGATGTTTCATGTTCGTGTACCAAGTAAATGGAATCTAGCAGGAGGGTTAAAGTACGTGACATTTGTTTTGTAACACTTGACATTAAACTGCTAGGTGCTAATCCGTTTACGGAACTAAATGAAGTTTCTGTATAAGTCTGCTATTTCAGACAAGTAGATTATGAAAGTGGAGAAAAAGTTAATCTGGAAGCATAAAGGAGTGCTTGGCGGTAAGAAGTGGGTATGTTGCTAGTGAAGTCTATTAATAAAGATTAAGAAAAAGAATGGTTAGATGTTTCCAGCCTTGAGGATTCCTAGAAGTTGTCCAGAGTGCACACCTTTCAACCGAAGCTGTTTTGCTTCTAAGGTGATTGCATATTGTAGCAAACTATAGGTTAAAGAAGTTCTTTATTGCTAACTTGTTGGTTAACTAGGTTGAGGCCCATTTTTAGTGACTGCCTGGCAGTACTGTCTGGTTAAGTGATTTGCTTAGTCAGACAATAGGCAAATAGAGACTGAGGAAATCCCACCTGAGATTACATAATGAAGCTGATCCTGAAGTCTTAATCCTCTGAGCTTAACTATCAGACAGAGTGAAAGAAATTGCTAAATGCACGTGCACACACGCACGCGTGCGCACACTAGAAAGGTAAAAGTTTGAGGTGTTTTGCCATTCAGTGTTGCAAAGGTAATTTCAGAAAAGCTGTATGACTGCTAAGAAGTTGGATTTCCTTTTCAAAAGTGTAAAACCTTATGATAATGCAAATAAGGATAGAGACACTGGAACTGAGCAAAATGTGCAGTTGAAATGGTTTCTAGTGTGTAGTTGGTGTTATTTACAATATGCTGATTTTGTGTTTTGTAGTCTTTTGATAAAACACTTGACCTCGTAAAGGCAATACAGTAGGAAATAGAAATGCAAGAAGTCCACCTGCAGAATTTTTTTTGAGAAAAAAATAGAAATAATGTATTAAAAATACAGCAGACTGGAAAAAATTTCAGCTATCGAAGTAATAATTATGGCTTTTTCTATTGTAGAACACCACATTGTAATGGACAAAGTGAGTAACTTACTGTAGTTTAAAATGTCTGTGTAAAACACGTTGTGATACTTTTCAAAGAACTTGGTGAGTTTAGTATATATTTCAGCTATTTGTTTAAATGATGGTACTTTAATTTGAAATAATGTTGTATGAGATGCAACTCTGAGAATCACCCTGCAGTGAGTGAAAGCTTGGGTACATCTTTCCTTTGCTTTTTTGCAAAGTTCTTTAAAAAAAAATCTATTCCCATGTCTCTGGGTGGGGGTTGAGAATATTCCCTTTGATCTACACCAACATTCCTGTACCTGAGGTAAGGTTGTAGCACTCAGGTGGTTTCCCCCTTTCCAGCTGTTTATACTGGTTGGATTTCCTCACAACATTCCAGGTTAGAAAATTTCCAGCTTAGCATAGACATACGTCAGTCTTGCATTCACTGTTTCTTGAAAGAGGACCATTATTTACACTACCTTTTTCTGTTCATTTGAACCACATCAATGTGAAAACTACCTCCACTGCCAGTATTTTAAACCAGCACTGAAAAAAGCTCAAGTTCTATCCATTTTCAGTGTGTGATTAACATTGAAAGTGACCCAAAAGAACAGTTCTGTGGAGTCCCCCTCCCCCATATACTCTATGCAGACCTGTTTGGACCTAAAGAAGGAGGTTTAGAGACCAGTATGATATTTGTAGGTCTAGCTTGTCTTTTTCGTCTACCTTCTCCCATTGTGTTTTCTCCTGTTTACAATGGATTTTTGCCCTCAGGTGAGAGGTCCATTAAGCAGTTCTGTATTCTTGGTTTCTTCTCTGAGGAGAGGCTTGGTGGCCACTGCTGCCTCCTTTGATTCATAGGCTCTTGCAAGGATCTCTGATTATACATAAAGTGCAGGACTTGGAATTCTCATCACTTCACTGGGTCTAATTAGTCTATTTTGATTTCTTTTATTTGCGACATACACAGTGGACTGCTTATCGACATAGGTTCACATTACCCATTTTGACATTCCGCCACCCATTCTTGGGTCCTCAGTCTCCGCACTGCCACAACTGGACTTTGAAATCCTGTTTAACATGTATCCGAAGATGAATGAGTAGGGAGGAAGAGCAGTCTGTGGGAGGTGTCTTAATCTTAAGGGCCTGCCTGGTTCCTTCTGATTGTACACCTTTTTCAGTGTGCACCCCCCTGCATTGCCCGTAAAATGTAAAGTGTACAGCTTTGTTTTTCATGGCCTCCTTCATGTCAGTTGTTAACATCACAGGATTTTGGGAAGGGGTTATAGTTTCCAGAACTATTGACTGTCAAAGAGCTTGATGGACGGAAATCCACGTTGGGACTTGCAGGTACACCCCTAGTCATCCTTTTCTTTCTCGAAGGTATGGATTGATGGGCTGCATTTAATTGAGGAGGGGAGTTCATTTCATATTCCTGGGAATTTTTGTAGTATCAAATTATCATGTTTCGTAGTTTAGTTGACATTAATGTTTGAGACAGAGAGTCCTTTCTTCTTCAGGTCCCCGAGGATGTATCCTAAGCAAAAGATTTTTAAATAGTAATGGATCCTTTAATGGTATGTGTGTCAGGTATATGTTGCTCTAAGGAAGTAGTAAAATACAGAAGGACAAGAGAGAAAATTGATGCAGACTTTGGCTAGAAGACAAAGCTTGAAGCCCTTCTATCCTCTTTATTTAGGATCTTTGTGTCTTCTACAATTGTACCAAATAACATAGCAGTAGGTTACACAGCAGCGTACCGTATTTTGTAGTTAGTTTGATAAGCGCTGTGTATAGGTTGAACAGTTATTCCTCTGGTACAGCCCTCAGCCCCATGAGGGAATAAGTGGGCAGCTTCATATGGTTTGTCATTACTAGGAGCTGTAGAGATATCAAATGAAAGAACTCCTGGGTCTTTAACTATATTGCCTTTATTTAGCTATTGTCCATCAGTGTTATGTAAAGGTGAGAGAGATACCAAGCTGCATTTTTTGTTCCCGAGGGCAGTGTCATTTGTACTGCACTATTCATGTGTGATGTTAAGTTCAATTTGAAGTGAGGTAATAGCAGGGTTAAGGACAATGCTTCCAGTTTTGCAGTCATCTGCATACTGGATGACCCAAACACTGGTCACTTTTGATGGTTAGGCAGAAAGTTAAGAGTTCAGATAGGTAATAGCACTCACTTTTCACTTACTGTGCTTTACTGTGTAAGGTAACTGCACCTATCTAGACTCAAGTAGTTTAACTCAGTCTCCTCAGATTTCATCTGCTTGGATATATATGAAGGACCATTGTAGTATCCCATAGTTCTGGTGTTTCCATTTTACATCCTGTCCTGTAGAAAATCGGCTCCATCTGTTTTACTATTGCACCTTTTTTCTTGAGCTACTTTTGCTGGTATGTACATTTCTTGACACAGAATACCAATTCCCATTCACTAATGTTTTCCCCATTTACAGTCATGTTAAAATTGTGGCAGTGTTCACTCGATCTTCTCACAATGCATTACAATGATTTGCAGTGGTGTACAGTACACATCTCAAACAAATCGTTGTCAGTAAGTGTTTCTTTGAGCTGTCCTTTCCATTGTGTTTATCCTAGAACATTCAAAATGCTGTATTCTGAAAATTGGAGGCAGGACATATTGTAATTTTGTGGTCAAACCATTAGATGGCAGACGTGCAGTGTTTTTCCAAGCACTTTAACTGAAACTTTTAAATGTCTGTGATCAGATAGGCAGGGCTGTACTTGTTATGTATGTATTTTTCTATAATTATGTTTTTTGCTTTCCTGCATTGCAGGTTGTCCAGTAGTTGGTGGTCAAATTTATAGTTACAGGCACTAGACATGTTGTCCTAGCTCAGCACAATGACATTGGCAGGCTTCTGCTAGGAGGTGTGGTCAACACAAAATGCTGGAATGGAAAAAAGAAATTAACAGAGCTTTGGAGGTTCACCAAACAGGAAATCCCAACAGTTAACCTGCTCTAGAGTACTATTTTACAGATAATTCAATGTGGTGAGCATGTTTCTGTTGTATTTATAATCATTTTCTCAGGTGAGAATTGAGACATTTCCCTGGTGTCAGAGGGTTGAAATTTGTGGGACCATTTCCAGTGAGTTAGCCTACTAAGCGAACAGTGCTGCACGTCTCCTCAAGCAAGGACAAGCATATGTAGGGCTAAATAAATTATAGCACGGCAAAGACAACCAACAGCCAGTGGAAACCTTTGGTGCTAGCTGACTTGCAGCAAGTGATGTGTCAGAACACTGCATACCCCCCTTCTCTCAAAAGAGAAGACTTGCTAAATTATTCCAAATGTAATACTGACCAGCAAGTCTCAGTACTATTCAGAGGATTCATAGAAGTTTCAAGGCTGCGGAGTGTCGTGACCATTTGCACCTTGCCAGTAACCATTATCCCCTTCCTCTAGGAGGGCTAGTAACATCCGAGATGAATTTATTGGTAACCATCTTATCGTCTAGGTCATGTATGAAGGGTGGTGTGTATCACACTGCTTAATCTGCAGGTAGTCTATTCCAGTCAGTGGGATACACTGTGTGATGAATCTGTCTCTCCATTGTATTTTATTAATCTGTTTGAAGATTTGGGTCCTTGGATCTGGTTGTTTGTGGAGCTTTTAGACTTGCAGAGATTTAGGAGAGGCAGGGGTCTGTACTGGCACTAAAGGCAATGCATAGGCCTCCCTGCAAGATTCGATACGATGTTGAATAAATGGACAGTGCTTTCCAGTCTGTTGGTAGCAGAGTCTTTAAGCCTATGATTATCTTAGTTAGGAACATCAGGGATCTTTCTAATTGTTTGATATGTTAGGTTCATCCTGAAGGTGGTGTCCTACTCAATAATCGGCCCAATCATTCCTGAATATAATGGAACAGTGACTTCTTTATATCTGGATGATACTCTTAGCATTTAAATTTACTGAGTAAAAGGATTTTTCAGACTACTGTTACATGATTGAAAGGAAAGGAATTGTTAACCCATGATGATAGAAGTCTCTAACAGTAGTTTAATTTTGAAATGGGGCATGTCTGTGCTGCATGCTTGAGGTAGAGGGTTGTTTACCAAATGTGACAATGGTACTCCCCCCCCCCCCCTTTTTTTTTTTTTTTTTTTTTTTTTTAACTTTGAATTTGAGCCAGTTGTTACTATGTTACTGTACTAGTTATTTATGTGAGAAAGTTCTTGGTGAAGGGCTAAGTTATCAGAGTGAAGGTTAGCTATTTCAGCAAACCTTATTTTATTTTATGTATTTATTTTTATTGAGTATTTACGGTACATTATGATTTCATGGGATTGCAAAGACGGGATAGTTCTGAAACAGAGCAGTGAATTAAAAAAAATCCTGTGTATCATTTTAATGACTTTCACATTTTGATGCGTTTCAGAGATGAGTATAAGAGTTTGCTCTTGAGATCTGTTAGCCAGTTTGTATTTCACTTAGATTGGGAAGACTATTCATTTTTGTTCTTTTTTGATATCCTGCTGTTACCATTCCCACTCCTCAGTTTCCTGCCTCTTACTGTGATAGGTGTACTGGAACTGCTGTCAGCTGAGGCTACTGCCAGTTTTGCAGGCTTAAAGTATTAGCCTTATCTTTTTGGGTGTAGGTTATGTACACATTAAGAGATGTAGAGAATTGAGAGTCCAGTTGTTGCTTCTCTGGTTATGTAAAACCACTAGTAATGTAGGTCAGAAGTATTCTGAAAAGGAAGGAGGTTCATTTTGAACTGCAAGAGTGTCTGTATTCAATGATTCTACACTAAGTCGGTGTACCATATGCTGTATTTTAAATACTGCTTTTTTTCACCTACTTCAGATTGCTGTAATCAGAACTACCAAAATGTTACTTTTCCAGACTAAGGTGGCTAGTAGTAAATTATTTGTTGATTTAATTTGCATTCAGTAAAGTTTTACTTTAATGAATTTATTGCTGATAAGATTTGTGCAAAACTTATGTCTTACTACCTCAACAAATATAAAAGCTGTGTTTTGTCTTGCAGTCAAGTCCGTTTTGAAGATGTCTCTTTCCAATGCTTCATTCTTGATTTATTCTCCACCATTCCATAGTTGCCTGATGTCATACTAATCTGTAGTATAGAATGCCGTAATGGCAGTTCCTGCATGCTTACTTGTAAGCAGTAAACTTAAAAAGACAAAAAATACTCTCCAAAAGATTAAACACTGCTCTTTTGTGCTCCTAATGCTGTGCAATGTTTGGACAGAAGTCAAAACAGTAGCAGGTAAGATCTGTTGACATTTCATAGCACTCATATGAAATGTCAACCATTTTAAGGACCATGGCACATACATAATAGTACTAATACCTCTTTTTAATCAGAGGTGTTGTCTGCTTAGTGTGAATGCAGAATTGCTAACTTGTCATTCTCATCCATAAACCGTTCCTGCAGGGAACCGTACCACTAAATGAGAGACAGGGGTATGGTATCACCTGTTGAAAGTCCATTTGCACGTGTTTTAACTCCATTCCAGTACTTCAGAAACACTAAAGGTTGTCTGCTTGCTAATCCTGGAAAATCACTAGAATGTGGCACTACATTAAGGATGCTTCTAATATAGATTCCACATTATTATAACAGCATGCAGACTGCTCTTGCCTGAAAGAACATAACACTGAAATTGCTTGCAAAGACAGCAGTTACTGGTAACAATTATTTTTATGTTCCTGTTTTTGTTTTCTTTTATAAAGATCCAAGGAAACACTCCTGGCCTAAAAACAGGGGAAGTTATTGCCATTTTGTGTTGTACAAGGAAAACAAAGACACTATGGATGCCATAAATGTGCTGTCAAAGTTTCTGAGGTATGTAAAGTAATACTTGTATCTTTCTAGAGTGATTCTGTTTTAGTCCATATGAGCTGAATTGAATTTGCACGGGACTTGTTTGACAAGAGGATTGTATTTCTATAACCTGTAAGGGAGCCCTGTAGCATTTTCTTCTGTGAAACTGAATTTAATAATGCCTTTGAGGAATTTATTGGTTACAAACATGTTAAAATGTAGCTGCAATATTAATAGTACTTTGCAAACATAATTAAAATGTAATAGTTGAAACAAACAAGTGAGACATCGTAATCATTACACATTTTCTAAACATACTGATATCACCAGTTGCTGTTCTGCACTTCATTTTGACAGTGTAGTGCCTGAGGATGGAAGAGTACTTTAAATTAATAATTGTCCTAAGGTGGTGCAGTAAAAATGTATGCATTTCAGTTTGAATTGGTATTTCCTCTGCATAGTGCCTGAACTGCACTCTGAAATTACTGATGTGAAACCTGTGTCCATGGCACAGAGGGATGAAGTCCTAACAGCGACACAGATGACAGAGGTTCTTGGATGTACCAGGCAGGGCTGGGGAGGAGTGAAAGAGTATGGTGCAGTCACCTGTCCCATGTGGGTGGGGAGGGACGCATGCATCCAGATTGACATGGTGCGGTGCAGTTTACCTGGTGGAGACCACCGTTCTTGCTTTAGGAAAGAGGGATGCCTTTTGATGGAGTGAGGAAACATCCTCATTGTTCAGCCCAGTGCATGCCTTCTTCCTGATTAATTGCTGGCTGCACACGGGAATTAAGGTACAAAATGACTAAGTGCTAAAATCACCTCTAATGACTATCTAAATGATGGTTCCTTCCATACAAGCATCAGTGCAGTGATGGGGAACAAATGGACTGACTGACCTGGAGAGAATTGGTTGATGGAGAGAGGGCAAATGGAAAAAAAAAACTGCTGAAGTGAGAGACTGTACTAATTCTAGATCATAAGGATTAAAGATTTGGAAGCAAAGTTATACTTCAGCAGACAGTATTTTATATTCTGGAAACATCACTCTTACACATGTGATGCTGCACAGTTCTGTTAAATGTGGGTAATTTAGGCTGTTTTGGTCAGTAGATGTAATTTGTATAATATGCAACCATAATCAGTTTGAAAGCGCCAAGTTTCTGAGTATTTCCATTTGTTCATTTATACATTGGAACATTGTGGATATATTGTATATCTTCATAAAAGGAAAACTTTTTTAGCTCTTTCCCACCTTTCCGCCATTAGATTGTGCAAGCTGCTTCTTTTGATGCAACACTTAAAGGATTGTTTAAAGGACTGTAAACGTAAGCAATGTTTATTATAGGGATCACTGTTTGCAGTATAATTCATAATTTGTGGAACTTGTGATACACGCTGACATCCAGCCACCTGGCCTACCTTGCAGAGCTTTCAGACAATCCCTCATTCAGGGCTGGCCTCTCCCCATATTGCAGACCTGAGCAAGACATAGCTGTATAAAAAGCTGAGGTAACATCACTACCTTTAATTCTTTTTTTTACAGCACTGAGAGATCAGTAGTTTATCAGGTCATTCGGGTGGCCTTAAGTGTTGATGAATATCCAAAATGGGAATGCTTTTTACTTTTACTGTTGAGTTTTACTACTTCGTGGTTATTGTCTGAGTTCTTTTTCTGATGTGGAGTTACTCCCAAGGCCAACAACATCTCCAGGAAAAGTTCCTAACAGATGTGCTTCTGGTCAACAGATGACTTTGGGTTGGTCTAGCTTGCATTGTTGAAAATCAGAATCTGAGCATAGACATTTTACTTCATTCCATTCATTAAAGATTTTTGCAGCAGATATCACAATCTGATGGCCTTGCTGAAACACAAAATTATAAAATTTGGTCTTTGGACAAGAGGCAGCTGCCCCTGTATCTAAGGGAGAGTCATCCTTCAAAAGGGTAGTAATGAATTTAAGCAGCAACAGAAAAAGCTGTGTGTGTGTGTGTGTGTGTGTGTGTGTGTGTACATATGCATGAGTGCTTGCATGATGTTCTTCATGTTTCACTGTTGCAGTCATTACATTTGGGTAATCTGCTGGCAGGTTGGCCTCAGTCGGCCTGATTAACAAAGTCTTGGGTCCTGCATCGGTTTCTGTCCCTTATTCCATGATGTCAGGTCGTCAGGGGTATAAAATATGCAGCCATTACACCAGTCTTTCTTGCCACGCTGAGCCCGAAGCAGAAGCAGTTCGCAAGTGCCGGTCGGCCGACTCCTGAAATCTTTGTTTTCAAGTTTCAGAACCAAAGTCTTCAACTAAAAGCCAAGTAACCCCGTTGGGGAAACTTTTTCTTGCTCCTTACCGATGTCAGTAAAAGTTAATAATTGTATTACTTGTGGGAAACAAATACCTCATAAGGATTTTCTTTTGTACTGTATTCCTTGCTTAGGCAGTGTCTACGACGTACCTTGCTGTCAGTTTTGTTCTTTATTTAATCAGCGCACTATCCGTTGTCGGTACATTTTTGCTTTTAAATATTTCGGTTCTTTGTTTAATTATCCAGAAATGACATCTGTTAGCCATCCGACTACCGGAGTACCAAAAAAATGCAAAGAAAAAGACAGAGACAGACCGTTGAGGTCCAAAAGTGCCGATGACCCTTCTCCTAAGCCAGTCGCCAGTTTGCAGGTACTCAGTGAGTTGTTTTTGCAGCCCCTAATACCCGCTACTTCTGATTCGCAGGCCTCTACTGAGACCCATTCAGAGTCCGGTATGCAGTGAGATGCTTCACCTATGGAACCCGCAGATGTCTCTACCTTGGATGGATCTGGAGCCACTGTGCAGGCACCGGCTTCTGACGGTGTATTCAGGCCTACAGATTTGTATATTAAACCGACACCACCTTCAATATTAAGGTCAAAATCTCGATCTATGTCTAAAAAACGGATGCCCAGGCCACATGTTCAGGCCCCTATGCCTAAAAAACAAATGATCAAAATGGCTGAAGATTTAATTACTCTAATCAGGGGTAGTCAACCCCCCCCCCCTTCTAAAAGGCCTAGGGCTGAACTTGACTGTGAATCTTCTGAACAGGACTCTGTTTCTTCTGACTCTTCTAATGAACAGGATTTGTCCATACCTACTTATGAGGACTCTGATGCAGAGGATTCCATTCCTTCTGCTTCTCCCCCTGAGGATTTTTCTTTTGGGAAAACTTTACATACCTTAAGGGAGCATTTCCACTGGGAAAGAAGTCAGGATTTTTCTGAATCCAAAAAGAGGCTTAGGGATTTCCTCCTTCTTCCTCAGCATAGGCCTTTGGCTATACCTCCTGTACTAGACATTGTTGTTGATGTGTTTTCAGAATCCAGTATGGCCCCTGATTCCCTGCCTGCGGCCACTTGTAAGCCATATAGATACTACACGGTTCCTGACTCCCACAAATTCCTTTTCAAAAATCCTGTTGTGGACCCTGAAACAATTTCTCAGGGGCCCAAGGGCATTAAGGCTTCTACTGCTAAAAATCCTATCCCTTCTGATAGACACTCCAGGGCCTTGGATAGATGGGGTAAAAAGGTTTATACTTCTGCAACCTTGGCAATCAGGGCTTTAAACTGTCATTTCCATATGCTAAAATATCAACAGCATTGCTTAAACAGAAAATTATGTTGATTTCTGACTGTGTGGAAAATAAGGATTTACATTATTTATTGCATTCCGCTGAACAAGTTGGAAAACATACTTTGCAATGTGGTTTTGATTCTTTGGAGGCCTCTTGCAGGTCTGCTGTTACTGGGTCTGTGCTTAGAAGGCAAGCTTGGCTTAAGGAGTAATCTCTGCCTGATCATGTTAAAGCAAAATTTTTGGATGCTCCTTTGCAGCAGGACCGTCTGTTTGGCAATAAGGCTGAAGAAGTTCTAACAAATATGGAAGATAAAAGCTAAATCTATGCAAACTGTGAAAAAAGCTAAATCTATGCAAACTGTGAAAGATTTCTTACAAGTACAACCTCCAAGATTTAGTAGGCACTGGCCTACTAATAACTTATCCTTTCCAGTTCCTTCCAGAGCCACTCAAGCCAAACCCAGACATTCCAAATGCACCAGGTTTCAGTCCCAAGAGACTTTCAGAACTAAGCAATGGGTTACCTCCACTTCCAAATCTGGAAATAACAAGACACCTCCCTATGGTAAACAGTCTCAATGACTTCCCTTTAAAATTACCAAGCACTTACCTCTTAGCCACCCCTTTGGGGGGAAAGCTGGCTCTTCATACAAAAACCTGGCAGCTTATAACCCAGGACAAATGGGTTTTAAATATAGTGTCCCAGGGATACAGATTTCATTTCCACACATTGCCAACTCCAAACGGATGGCCAGACCTGCCCCCAAATCAGTGGGCAGAGGCTCAGAAACAAGTACTTTCCCTCTTAAACATGGGGGCTATTAAATAGTACCAGAAGAGGAAAAGGGACAAGGTTTCTATTTCAAATTTTCCTGGTACCCAGAAAAGACAAATCATGGCGTCCAGTTCTGGATCTGTCTACTGTGAACACATTTTTGGACATTCCAAAATTCAAGATGCTGACTCTTCACCAGTTACTTCCTATGCAAGGCAAAGATGCCTGGTTGGCAACTCTATATTTAAAAGAGGCTTACCTGCATATCCCAGTCAGGGAATCTTGCAGAAGATACCTCCGCTTCAAAGCAGGCTATTTGCATTATTAGTTTTCTGCAGTGCTCTTTGGCTTATGTACTGTGCCCAGGGTATTTACAAAGTGCCTGGCTCCAGTAATTGCATTTTGCAGGCAAAGAAATATTCAAATATATCCCTACCTGGATGATTGTCTAATTCAGGCAGAAGACAAGGCCATTTTTCTAAAACATCTGGCGTTTGTAAAAAGGGTTCTAACTTGTCTAGGGTACACCATAAACGAAAAGAAATCACAACTGGTACCCCTTCAAAAAATTACATTCCTGGGTGCAAGCTTGAATACAACTGCCCAGATGGCTTTCCTTACGCCAGAAAAGCAACTTCATTTGGTGACTTACTTCAAACAGGTGGCCACAAAAATCCTGCTATCTGCAAGACAAATACTGCAAGCCTTTGGGTTCATGGCCTCCTGCATTCTTCTAATTGCATATGTAAGACTGCATATGAGGAAACTTCAGTGGTACTTAAAAAGTTTATGGAGTCAACATTGTCACAGCCTGGAAACAATGATTCCTATCATTCCTTGCCTGCAACTAGAATCCATATGGTGGGCAGAGACCTGCCACCAAAACAAGAGACTGCCATTCACACCACCCCCTGCCGCCCAAACCCTAACTACAGACGCCTCAGACTATGCATGGGGGGCTCATCTGGCAGGGAAGTGCATTCAGGGCAAATGGAGCCCAAACCAAATGCACCTTCATATCAGTCAAAAAGAAATGCTAGCTGTACAGAATGCACTGACAGCCTTCAAAGACTACCTTCATCCAGGACAATTAATGGTAAAGACGAACAACACCACAGTTATGTGGTACATAAACAAGCAAGGGGGTACACATTCCTACCCCCTCTGCAGACTAGCCATGGCATTGTGGAACACGGCCTTGAGCTATCAAGTACAACTACAAGCTCAATTCCTGCCAGGAAAGCTGAATATTTTGGTAGACGAACTAAGCAGAAATGTCATGGACCCACACGAATGGAAACTGGAACCACGGAGTTTCAACATGTTGACACGCAAATGGGGGAGCCCAGACATAGATCTTTTTGCCTCACCCCAGAACTACCAGTTGGACAATTTTTGCACAAGAACTCCTCACAAAAAAGCCTGGAAAGTGGATGCTCTGTCCTTCAGTTGGGAAAACCGATCAATCTATGCCTTTCACCCTCTGCCTCTGCTCTCCAAAGTTCTACTAAAAGTCAAACAGGACAAACCAAAAATGATTTTGATTGCTCCAGACTGGCCTTGCCAACACTGGTACCCACTCCTACGCAGTCTGTCACAAATTTCTCCATGGCACCTGCCTCAGACACCTTCCTTACTGTCTCAGCAGAACGACCAAATTATGCACCCTCCGCTCCAAACATTGAATCTTGCAGCTTGGCTAATCACTTAAATTCCCCCTTAGCATCCGTCAGCAAACCTGTGATGGATGTCATTTTGGAGGCGAGAAGACGTAGTACTTAGAAAATCTTATGCTGACAAATGGAAAAGATTCTGTGCCTGGAATCAATCTCAAGGGATAAGCACCGCAGTGCCTAATTTACCTCAGATTTTGCAATACTTAACTGAAATGCTTTACAAGGGCCTGTCTTTTTCCTCCATAAAAATCCATGCCTCTGCCATTTCAGCTCATTTTAACACAGAACCCCCCCCCCTTCTCTCATCCTCTGCTAAAGCAGTATTGCAGAGGGGCCAAAAACTTGAGGCCACACAGGAGAGCTCCAACCCCTGCCTGGGACCTTAACTATGTATTGGAAAAACTCACTCCCCCTCCTTTTGAACCAGCTGCTACTGAAGACTTAAAATTTATTTCCTGGAAAACAGCCTTCCTTTTAGCAATCACTTCGGCTAGAAGGATTTCTGAATTACAGGCCCTTATGGCAGTGGACCCTTTCATCATCTTTCATGCGGACAGGGTGTCACTCAGGACTAACCCATCCTTCATGCCCAAGGTGGTATCCAGTGTGGCTCTTAATCAGTCCATGTATTTGCCAACTTTCTTTCCCAATCCACAGAACAAGGGGGAGCGGATTCTGCATTCATTGGATGTACACAGACAACTTAGATTTTACTTGGACAGGACTAAATCTCGAAGAAAATCTGAACAACTGCTGGTAGCATTTGCTGCAGGGGCAAAGGGAAAGGCTATTTCAAAGCAAACCATTTCCAAATGGATAAGCCATTGTATTAATTTCTGCTATAAGCACCATGGAAAACCTATCCCCCAGGGTATCAGATCCCATTCCACCAGGGCTGCATCTACTTCTACAGCCTTTCTCAGAGGTGTTCCTACCAGGGATATTCTAGAAGGTGCTACCTGGAGTTCAGTTCATACTTTCACCAAGCATTATCATTTACCAATTTTCTCTAAATCCAGAGCTGGCTTTGCCACTGCTGTTTTGCAGGGCCTTATAGCCGGTCCTGATGTTATATAAATCCATCCTCCCAACTATAGCTTTGGGAATCTACCCAAATGTAGTGACTGCAACAGTGAAACACGAAGAACATAGTACAGTTGTGTACACTTACCATAAATGTAGATGTTCGAGTGTATTCACTGTTGCAGTCCTGGTTACCCTCCCTCCAGCCCCCTGTTTTTTCTCTTACTATGCCTCTACTTTCTTTTACTACACTTAAAAGCCTTTTTGGTGTATTTGCTTTTGTTTCGAGGTATATTTTTGTGTTTTAAATTATTTATATATATATTTTGCTCCCAATTTGGGGGACACCTGACATCTGGGGCAAGAAAAACTGATGCAATGGCGTCGGCTGCATGTTTTATACCCCTGACGTCATGGAAGAAGGGACAGCAACCGACGCAGGACCCAAGACTTTGTTAATCAGGTCGACTGAGGGCAGCCTGCCAGCAGATTACCCAAATGTAATGACTGCAACAGTGAATACACTCATCTACATTTATGGTAAGTGTGCACAACTGTACTTTTGTATTCTTGGCCCCACATTAATATTGAGAGCCTGAGGTTGTAAGCACCAGGTTAGTGTCGATTTGCCAACCCCTATCTCTGATATTTCATACATACATACATACATACATGCATACAAATATTTCGGGCATGGGCATTAATGCCTTTCTAGCTTGCCAGTATACCAAAACACTTGTTCCCATAATAACTGTCCAGGATGTTCTTAAAGATATCTAAACTAGTACTTGCTTTAATGTAATTTGGTAGTCTTTCTATGCATCAGCTACTCTGTCAGAGAAACAGTACACTTCTCACTCCTATAGAATCTTTTACATAGGTTGTCTGATGATTCTCTAGTACTCTTTGATAACCCCAAACATTCCCAGAGGTAGTTGTCTCTAAATGCCCTGAGTACCTGAAGAAGATCTCCTCCTAGCTATTTAGTCATTTTATTCGTATGTACAAGACATATTTTTATCACCCAAAGGAGCATTTGCTGGTAATTAAAAGAGAGTTGAAGGAGTTTGGTAGGGGAAGAGGGCAAGAGTTAAAGTTGATTCTCTTCATAGAACGCAGTTCTTTAAAGTTGTCTGATTTGAAGGAAAACTTTTAAAGCTACATATTAAGGTTCATGTATGTAACTTAGGCAGAAGATTTATACATCACAGTGGAAAAGGTCGATGATGATGACACTTCTGGAGGTGAGTTTGAGATACAGTCTCCTTAAGGAGACTAGTAACAACCATACAGAGTGTTATGTTCATAAAAGGGCAGAAAGTACTCTAAGAACTAACCCAGCACGGGGATGTTGAAAGGAGATTTTACAGATAGTGATACTGCAAGTAGGACCATAAAAATAGACACGAGGGATCAAGTCTAAACCAACCATACTTGAGGTAGTGAATGTTGTAAAAGAGATAAAAGAAGTTTAAGGGGGATCTTTAGAGAATGGTAAGAGAAAATTACGTGGAAAAATGGAAATTGTGGGAGCAGTACATGCAGCATAATGTTTTAGAGGAGGGGTGAGGTTTAAAGGAAGGCAAAAACTAAGTCATTTATGTAATGTTGGATTGATTATATGTGCACCTAAGAATGTATGTGATGCATGTTTGTAACTATATACATATTAATATGGTCTGTTTATATAAAATTAATGTTTGCCAATGTCATAAGTGATAAAAGTGTTAAAATAAAAAAAAGACAGCAGGAAGTTGGAATTTACTGGAAGAAAGTATCAAAGGAACCAATGTATTGGGAATAAATAACTTGAGGAGAATGCAGTACAGTAGGATGAGGCCAAGTAGGAGTTTGCACAGCAGGTTAGAGATTGCCTTTGCTATTGGAGACAAGATTATAGACAAAAGAAATGGACGAGGATGCTTAATGAAAGAAGAGCTAGAGTTTTTACTTGTCTAGTATAGAAGATGCTGTTATGAAAGAGATATTTAAAATGGTATGTAAAATATTGCACGATGGCTAAGAGTCAGTCAGGTTATAAAAGAGAATTGAAAGGCAATTTACAAAGGCAGAAAGGGAAGAAATCTGTATGGCTTCCTTATAAGTTACAGGCCAAAATGATTGGCATGGAAGTGATTGCACTGATGTTTTTATATCCAGAGGAGATATTGGAGGACTTTTCTTCAGGTAGATAACAAATGCTGGAGATGTTATAGGGAAGAGAGAGTTAGCAGGGAACTTGTTTTTGAGACTGTAGTGAGTTGGCAGGTTTTAAAAAAATCCCTGCAAAGTAAAAGTTTCGGTCGCAAATTATAGTAACTAGCAAATGATTTTTTGGAGTTGTGACATAGGATCTGAAGTGTCTAGATGTTGTGAGGCCTTACTAAATATAATGCTGTTAACCACCAGAAAAGCAGTTGGTAGAAAATGGAAAATGTATACAAACCAAAATGGAAGTTTTGAGTATGGTAAGGGAGGTAAAGAGCTGAAAAGGGTAGGTGCAAATGCCATAGAAGTAAGTGGAATCTAAGGGAATAATACATGCAGAATAATGCTCATGAAAGGAACAAGATTAAAGCGATGGCAAGAGTTGAGCAGTTTATGTAATGTAAGAGTGAATGGGAATTGTTAAAAATGTTTTGTAAATAATTGTATCCAATACCAACAATGTCTGAACTCACTCTAGCTGTACTGTAATTAACTATATTCACTTTACGCTTTCTAACACTCCGTCTTTCATCTTAACTAACATTCTTTAGAAACTGGTTTCATCTTTACATTCCAGTGTCCCCATTCTGTATTCTGTTTTGCCTAATAGGTAAATAAGAGAGTAGTGTACAAGTTACCATGAATGAGTGCCACAGATGTTTGTAATCCTTATGATTCTGTTTCATGTGTAAATGTATATTTCTGTTTTTGACTGTTTCTTGTGTTGTAACTCTGGAGCTTTCCTTCCCAGGCCTCCTCTGGAAAAGAGGTTCACTATCTGGTCAGACTTTCCTGGTAAACAAAAGCAAGTAAATAAATAAAACATGTGTACTGCACAGCAGTAGTATTGGAAAGTGACATTGTCGTTTTTTGCTTTCTGCTAATGTGTGTGAACTTGTGTTGTAGTTTAATGATTCTTTAATAAAGATTAAAAAAGAAAAGATTTGCCCTGTCGTTGGTTTTGAATTTTATGCTGGAAGTCACTAATCATGCTTGCAGGCAAAGAAGGGAGTTGTATTTCTTAAATGTAAGAATTTAATGTGTAACCCACACACACAGTTTTCCACAGAGATATTGTACCTGAGTAGTGATTTTTTTTAATGCTCAGTATTATACAAATGCTTTCTTGATCTAGTCTATACAGCTTCAACTCCAGCTGCTGGAATCCTGGAGAATGCTGTTGCATGCTTTCAATGTTCAATTTAGGCCAAGGACCTGAAATAAGATTAATGTTGGCCACTGTTCATAAAGGATAAGACAAAAAAAATTCATTCCATTAGCCACCTTATTTTTAAATACTTGTTCATTTTCAGTCTTTTTGATTCCTGTTGGAAGAGTATTCAATTTTCTATTTGCCCTGGTTTGGAAGAACACCTATTTTTGATCTATTTACCTTCATCTCTACTAATAGCTCATTATTCTAGGCGTTTCAAAAAAAAAATCCTAATGTACTTCCCAGGGCTGCTTTCTTAAACCTTATACACACAGATCAAGTCGCCTTTTATCTGTCTAAAATATTGAAAATAACTTGCGTAGTCTTAGTCTGTACAATAGATGTAAACATTCTGTAATCCTCTCAATAAATAGTTTTTGCTCCTTTTCCAGTATAAGCCATAGCATATACACAAAATCCACAGCTGTATTCCAGCATAGGTCTAATACTATATAGATTTGAAGCATAACAAACTTATTCCTTGACCTAGTACTTCTTTCCATGGTTCTAATCATAGAGTTGATTGTTGATAGTTGAGATACGGTATTAAAAGGATTCATATGTACAGAAAAAAAAACAGACCGAGCACTTATGTGATTAGAGAAAGGATAGAATGGTTTACGTATTTGAAGACGCTCTTTCCCAGGCCTTTCATATATCTCTGGATCTGAAGGATGTATGCTTCATATCCCATCCGTCCTGTTTTTAGGAATTTTTTATGTTTTTCTGTGTCTTTCTTACATTTTCAGTTCTGTGCTTTGATTTTTGGCCTCTGTACTGTCCCAACAGTATTCTCCAAATGCCTTGCTCCTGTCATTGCTTTTTGCAGGAATTTAGGTATTTAGATTTTTCCTCTGTCTAGGCAATCTGCTTATTCAAGCTTTTTCCCCCCAGCAGTCAGCTTCAGGATCTCAAGTTTACTGCTTGGCACAATGTGGGTTTCACCATCCAGAAATCAGTTCTGACGTCTTCCCAGGATCATATTTTTCTGGGCTGCAGACTTCAAAGCAGTTCTGATGTTGGCATCTCTGCATGCCCTCACAGCTTTGTCTCTAATAACCTTTTTTCCAGTCCCTTCTTCCTCTGGTGTCTGTCGCGGTCAGGGAATTTCTCAGGGTTCTGGGGTTAATGGCTTCCACCATGGTTAATGGCTTCTACCATTCCCATGCTTCATCTTGCTAGGCTCCATATGAGGAAATTTCAGTGGTACCTCAGATGAGTTTGGTTTCAACATTGCCACCCCCTGACTTCCCAGTACTTTTCCTACCCTGTCGTAAGCTTGAGCTTCAGTGGTGGATTCATTAACTTTCTCTCAACCCTGGGCTTACGTTTCAGCTCCATTTCCTACTCAGGAGCTCTTTACAGATTTCACAGATAGGGAATGTGGTGCCTGCTGTGGTCCCCTAAAGGTTCATGGTCTCTGGCTTCCTCATCAGAGGTCAGACCACATCAACATAAAGTAGATGAGGGCTCTGCTTCTGGTTCTGCAAGCTTTTCATTCCTTCTTCCATCCCGAGCCCCTCAAAGTTTTTTACACACAGTACCACAGTGATGTGATATATCAAAAAGCATGGGAGCACAAGGTCCTATCTTCTTTGCAGACTAGCTCTTCAGGTCTGGGGTCTATCTATCCAGTATCAAGTGACCCTTCAGGCAGTTTACATTCCCTTGGAGCGTAATCTAATGGCAGACTCCTTGAGCAGAAGCTCAGGAATGGATGCTTCAAAGAGATATGTTCCTGGACATTGTCCATTGGTGGGGTATTCCTCAGGTAGATCTTTTTACCTTCCCTCTGAACAGACAGCTTCTTCTGTTCTATTCCAGAGTCCCAAGTCCTCTGTCTAGGAAAGTCGAAGCCCTAAGTTTTCCCTGCAAGGGGATGGTGAGGTCAAGCAATTCCTTAATATCAGGCCTCTGCTATGTTCAATTCCTTGCCTTGTTACATTCTTTGTTTTCAGAATATATATTTTATTTAAAGTTTATTCACCAGGGTAGAGCTGTGATCCCAAATTACCATTTTTGGGAAAGATGGAAGCATACAAAGGAAGTGATATTTATACAAGAGCTAAAGTAACTAGTAAGAAGTAACTACAATTAATCTATAAATTAAGTAATGTAAGTTTGCAGTCTCTGAGGAGATTTCTACAAAGATTTTCAAATATGCTTTGGAAGGGGCTGTCTTCTGTTTCCACCTGAATTTCTTCAGTTGTACAGAGCTGATCCATTTGTGAACTTTTTTTTTTCCCCTTTTTTCATAGCTTCATTCTCAGGCTGTATCTTGCTTTAAAACCTACCTTGGAAGCATAGTTGTCTCAGTCATATTAAGTGGGTTTGGCATAATGATTAAGGTCTTCACCTAATAGACACTAAGTACAAGGCTTAACTTTGACCTCTTGCTCATGGCTAAGCTTATGAACCTATGTAGTATGGGGGATATATTACTTTATATGTGGAACTTGGCTTTATTGACCCGAATGTATCCATAAAGACTTTTAAAAAGAAAAAGGTTATGCACATTCAGAAGCCATACAGCTGAAACACCTGATGGCCTTAAGGAGTCTTTTGCATATATCCCATGGGCCTCTGACAGGAGGTTTAAAATATCACACAGTGAAAACTTTATCATGGCTAAATTTTTCTTGCAGTTTTTATTAAATGTGGATTTGGGGTAATGGTTAAGAAAATGTATGCTTGGCATAATGATTAAGATATTCTTCTCATTGATACAAGGTACAAAGTTTGATTCTGACTTTGGGTTATTGGCTAGTCTTAAAATCGCCTTTCAGGGCAGTTAACCTAGTATTTGCCTGTGAACTGTGACTTATGATTAATGATTATGAACATTGCAAAACACTGGATCATTCTTAGAAATCTTGGTAATCACAGGCTCATAGGAGATTATTAGGCTATTGACCTGGAGGTCATTTTAAGCCTAGCCATTTCAACCCAATGTAATATCATAGAAGTACTGGTTAGTACCCAAGTTTGCATTTAGTGATGACTGCCCATGTCCAGGATGGTTGTGGGCACTATCCAGGAGGATTGTGGACATTATCCTGGGTAAGAATTTACAGTGCCCATCCACTCGTCCAGGTTCCTCTTGAACAGTGTCATAGAAGTGCTCTGTTTCACATTGCCTGTTTGCCTTCCAGCTTTGTCATTTGCATAGTTGCATGGTAACCTCAAGGACATAAGTCCTTCTGATGTTAGAATATGACCCATGTTTTTCTAACTTTTCACTCTTATTTTACATTTGCTCTTGTTTAAGACAGAGTAATATGAAGTTAATCACATAAGTGGCTGTAGCAGTCTCTTATGGTGGTCTCCTTGTGTTTGACTCCAAACTAACAGATCATCAGTTACATTATGACATTTGTTAGGAAAATATCATCAAACACCAGGCTTGGAAATTACTTTAAATACTAATAAAAAGAACTACTTACAACAACATTCATCACTGAAATTAAATAAGTTTTATTAATATATCACAAAACGCACACTAAAATATGCATATGTGATTTTTGGTACATAACTGAAATTGCAAGTTTAAAACTAATAAAGTCATTTTATCTATATCCCCTGCATGCGTCTTGTATTGCATTTCTAAAATCATCCTGATATTTACTTTCAACTATATACGTAAAATGTAATAAAAAGCATTCACACTTGTGTATCTGAACACTGCATTATTCATGTTAAGTTTTTGCATAATTTTTCCATTCTAATATTCGAAAATGTAAACTGTGTTCTGTTTTTACTACATAAAGTTCCTTACAAAAGAAGTTTGTAATGTAAACCACACCTTTAGAGTGCAGCACTATTAAAAATGGCACCTGTTAATTTCTGGGTTAACAAAAACATCTGTTATGTAAAATCAGAGCGTGTACTGCATTTCCCATATTGTACTGTACCCTTCAGATTGATACTATTACTTGCATATTTGCCTTTATTTTGCTTTTTTAACTTTCCCTAATAGTTGATGCTGAGCTGTGTGTAAATGCTGGACCCTCACCAACGGCTTTAGCCACTGCACAACTACTATTTAATGTGCCCCAATTTCATTTAATAATTCTATCCAAACCACTTGGTACACAATAATTAGATACCACTCCAGGTAAATTTTCATTCTTCTTTGTTTTTTCTGACTTTAAAAGAATGTTCATCATAATTTAAGTTGTTGTTATCTTTTGGCTTTTCCCGGTTAGGGTTCGCCACAGCGGAACTACGGTCTGCTAATGATTGGCAGTAGATTTTGACAAACGTCGAGGTGCCAGCTCGACGTTCAACCTTCAATGAAGGCAAGGCCATTTATGCATTTCTTTCGAATGCCCACCCAACCGCGGGGAGGACATGCAGACTCCACACAGAAGGCACTCCCTGCACTCCATCCGAGAATCGAACGGGAGAACCACTTGCTGTGAGGCAACAACGCTACTGCTGCACCACCGCGGATATCCCGTGGTTTTAAAATTTTGTTCAAATGCTTATTTATTCCGTACTGCTCTTCCTCACCATTTGACTTCAGTGAATATCCAATTTCCAGCCATCTTTTTTTTTTACCTTTGCCACAAACATTATATTGAGTTACAAATGAAGTAGTTTTATTGCTACTCATCATACACACAGATTGCAAGCATACATTTAATTAAAAAAAAAATCCAACTTACCATAGTCAAAAAAATTATTACCTCAGCCACAAAAAAACGATTTGAAAAAAGAAAAATGTTTCCATGTCCAGTTAGATCAACTTGACAAAAGATTACTTAGTCTCATAATTTGTCTGAGTAGTGATACTGTTAGAAAGGGTTGTTTAATACACTAATGAGTTTGGGATTAAGGGCATTTGATTTATTTATTTATTCTTTATTTGACATTTGTTAACCGGGTTAGTCTGACTGAGCATAATGCCCTTTTTCAGCAGAGACCCAAGGAGAAAAGCTCCTTTGCAACATTTAGCAATACATTGATTAATACAAAAATTAAAGGAAAATTATGATTGATCTTTATATAAAGCAACATAATAAATACATAAAACAAAGAACAGAACCTATAAATAAAACGTAGGAACATTTTACACTAAATATGAAAGTCAAAGATTTGATACAATTTGTGACAAAAGGGAATTCATCCCGACAGTCATTGTATTGTAATACATTAAGGGGAGACAGGAACTGGAGGAGAAACTGAGGAGGAGATGGATGGGGGGGAGTTAGTGGTGAGGGAAGATTGATTAGAAATTTGAGTTCGGTATGTAGCTGAGGTAGAAAAGAAGGTAAGAGAAGAAGAGGGGACCTAAGCCGTTGAGGGACAGGCAAGAGGTAAAATATTCACGTGGGGTCATTGCAGGAGCAAATCCAAGAGGTATGTAGGTATTCCTTTAATGCTATTTTAAAGCTGTGGGTATTACCAAGTGAGCGAATATGTTGAGGACGTTTGTTCCAGGCAGAGGTGACAGAGTGGCTATAGAGTATCTTAACAATGGATTTGTTAGGTTTGGAGATGCACAATAGGAGTTGGTCAGAGCTATGTAGGTTGCACTTAGGTAGCTAAGGGGAGATAAGATTAGTCGGAGATGGGCAAATAAGGGGATGGTGAAGGATAGAGTGGGTCAGATGGAGCTGTGGCAGGAGGACTTGGTGTTTGAGTTCAAGCCAGTGGAGTTTCTTTAGGGAAAGTGATTTCGATAGGGGAGATTACTGGCGAATCGAGCTATTTTATTATATGTGTGTACAAGCTTGGTAGTCACATTCTTTTGGAGGTGGGTGAATAATGGGAAGGCATAGAGAAGGGTGGGAAGTAGGAATGCTTGAGCTAAGGACAATTTCGATTGTGGAGTAGGAATTTTTTTTGTTCCTGTACAGCAGTCCAAGTTTTTGGTATGTTTTTTTAATACAGTTATTAATTTGAATGTCAAATTTAAGTTCATCATCTACATAAACTCCAAGGAGTTTAGTATGTGATTCATCTTTGATGAGAGAGTTATTTTGAGAGTAGCTGGATAAGGAGGATTTGAGATTTTGGAGAGATTTAGGCAGGAAGAGTAGAAGTTTATATCTGATGTTGTAAATCTTCAGTCATTCCTTACTGATAGAACTTTGGTTCCATCCTCGGAACCGACACGGCCAGTACTAAGCGCACGCCAGCCAAAAACTCTCAGCTAAGTCCTACCCACAATGCCCCTCTCATAGTCTCATCAGATCTTGTTTGCCTCGTTCCTCGTCAGACATGCCAAGGCTTTCTGTCAAACTAAGTGTAGTGTTTTTGTGGTTTATCGACTATAATTACTTTTCCTTTAGTCAGTTTTTTCTGAGGTTATCTCTTTTTGTCTTTAAATTCTATACTTTCTTACTAAACCCTACCCTCTACCTTCGGTAGTTCTTTTCATACCATCATTGGTACTATCCCTCTCCCCTACCTTTACCACTTTTTTGGTATTTTTTAATACCATTGTTGGTATGCCTTCCTTCTATCTGTTTAAAAAAAAAAAAAAACTCCTACTTTACTATAACTTCTTGCTGTTGTTTTTGGTAGCTATAGTTGTGATTTAGGTCTATAGTGTTTGTGCGGTTTTTCATAATGTCTGATTAAGCAAAACTAGGTTTCAAGCAGTGTGATAAGAACAGGCGTAAGATGCCCAACTCAGATGGTCATGCCTGGTGCGTTTATTGTTTGGGCATTGACCAACTCATTACATCCGAGTGACGCCTGTAGGTGCATCTGCAGTTATCTCCTACTGCTCCTCTAGGCATCAAATATTACTTGTTCATATTGCAATAATAATTCCAAAAATCATGCTAGATACAAGGTAGCAGAATATTTTATCTTGAAGCAGACATGATGATAAACAATTGTATTGATATGTGACCTCTGTCAATGAGTATTTGTTATAATTGTAAGGTGATAACTTAGTTTTTAAAGGCTCAGGCCACACCCACTAGGAGTTAAAGGTGCACACTCAGAAAGGTTGTACTGGAGAGAATGAGTTAACTTGTCTTGTGATATTTGCTCTGGTTTCAGCAACCATACATTAGCTGAATGCAAGAACAAGCTCATTTTGAAGGGTATGTTGAAAACGCCCTTCTCTGAGGCTCTATCTGGGATGGAGGTCTCACCACCTCCTAAACACAAGGATGTTAAAAAACTTAAAGAAAAACAGAGTCACTCGGTGCCGACATCTCCGTTCTCTTCAGAACTGAGACGACACCAGACGTCTTCCGCGCCGTCGGTGCAGACAGCTTCGGCACCGGGGTCTCTGTCTTATCCCTATGTGCCGGCCTTGATCATGACACAGGCTCCTACTCCTATACCAGCATCGGTACCATCCCTGGCCATGGTACCGATGATTTACATGGCTCCACCTATGATGACACATGCGGTTCCAAAGATTGAGCACCTTGCCAGAACAAGGTACTCCCCATCGTATGACCCTTTTTGGGGGCAACAGTTCAGCCCATTTATTGAAAGACCAGAATCTCCATCGGAAGCTTCCTTCAGATCCACAAGGAGTCTTTTGGAACAAGATATAATGAGGGTTGTAGACCAGCTTTTGGCAGCTAGAGGCTTACCGACCGCGACTAGGTCTTCCCTCTCTCTTGGAACAGAAGCTTTCCTGGCATATTCACCTGTTTATCCTCCTCCATCCTCCCCCAGGTTTCGGACATTTTGGTACCGATGTGCATCCTGGTGCACTCTGTCTCAGCTCTGATAGCAGAGGCTTCCCTGTCGGCACCGATAACTCTTAGTACCACAGCTCCTTCAGAACTGGTGCACCCTCGGAGCAGTGATTAGGCTGTCGGCACCGTGATACCTAGTTCAGCACCGATTTTTTTTTTTTTTTTTGTTTTTGTTTTTTTTTTTTTTTTAATGGCACCGTCTATGGTTCTGGCTCTCCCGGCAGCTACCGGTCCTCTCAGAGCTCCTCACCTGGAGGTGGGCTTGTCGGGGCAGGGTGCGACTCCGGTTCAGAGGTTGTACCATGACAAAGGAACCAAGGTACTGGGAGCAAATAATTAAAGAGGGAAGGGTAATATAATGGTAACAGGTCAAGAATTTATTTGGACTGCAGGCTAGAAATTGCCTTCCCTATCAAGGACTGATATCGGAGTATAGGCAAAGCAAAATAATTAGAGGGATCGTAAGCAAAAGCCCAGCTTTCGTAGAGTTCTTAGCAGAATTTTGAACAGAAGCTGCTGTTAAAAAAGGAATAATTAGTAGAGCATATAAAATATTGCATGATAACTATACGAATCGATCAGAGGAAATTAGAAAGTTTTGGAAAAGACATTAGATGAGCAATTCACAAACAATGGTGGGGGGGATATGTATGACTCCCAAATATGCAACAAAGTCTAGAAGATTTAGGATTTTTGCTTGAAAGAGCTTACAGATCTTTTATACCCCAAGTAGACACCAAAGAATTTTTCCTCAGGTAAATAGCAAATGCTGTAGGTGTGATGGGGAAGAAAGGTAACTGGGAACATATTTTTTTGTGAGTGTAATGACTTGGCAGACTTTAAAAGTTTCCTGCAGACTGCTCTATCAAAAATACTAGGTGAGAAAATTGGTATAACTAATGATCTTCTAGTACTGGGTTTTCAGGCCTTCTTCAGTACCCCAAGCATATCCTCAGAAAAAAAAAGGTGTCTGAAAGGAAAAATAAGTTATGTACTTACCATAAACGTTCCATGTGAGTTGTTCATCTCACCTTCATTCTTTACTAATGGGTTCAGAGCCGATCCCTCGCCTCTGAGTTGGCCAATTGCAAAGCTCTAGGTCTTCAAATAACTTGAGACCAAGTCCCTATCTCATGATGCACCTAGAGTTACCTCAGATCTTGTTTGCTGCATATAATAATACCATATGTCATTCTTTCACTCCCAAGAAAGGGTATAGAAGGATTGAGCAACCAGGATGGATCCAGCATCTTGGTTATCTAACAGCCCAGGATGGGGCTGGAGGGAGGGACGCAAGAATGAAGGCGAGATGAACAACTCACATGGAACATTATGGTAAGTACATAACTTCTTTATGTGAAGTTGTTCTATCTCGCCGTTCATTCTTTACTGATGGGTAGCGTCCCAAGCACCATCAATCTCGGGTGGCTCACGGGAGTATATTTCTCAGGACTGTGGATCCAAAGGAGGCAATGTCCCTGGAGGCCTTGTCAACTTTGTAATGCGTGTTAAAGGTATGAGGTTTTGACCAAGTGGCTGCTGCACAAATGTTATCAATGGGAAGTCTGGCAGAAAAAGCAGATGATGTAGAAACTGATCTGGTTGAGTGAGCTTTAATCTTATGCTGCAAAGGCATATTGGCAGCTGAATAAGCAAAGGTGATACAATCAGATAACCATTTAGACAGAGTTGTTTTAGCCACTGGTCTACCCTTCCTGGAATCTGAGAATGAAACTAAGAGCTGGTCTTATTTTCTGAAATCTTTTGTTCTATCCAAATAAAATCTGAGCTGTCTGTGAACATTAAGTTTGCGCAGCATGTACTCTAAATTCTTTGAATGATTGGGGAAGAAAACTGGCAAATCAATAATTTGGTTGAGATTGGTTTCAGTGCAAACTTTGGGCAAGAATGAGGGGTTTGTTCTAAGTGAGACTCTGTCAGCATGGACTATCAAATAAGGAGGCTTAATGGATAAAGCCTGAAGCTCTGACACACTGCAGGCAGAAGTAATAACTACTAAAAAGATGTTTTTTCCATGACAAAAATTTGAGATCACAAGAGGAAACTGGTTCAAATGGCAGAATAATTGTGCGAGAAAGCATAAAATTTAGATTCCATGGAGAATAAGGGGATTTCACAGGTGGTCTAATATGAAAAGTCCCTTTGAGAAAGGCTTTGGATAATTTGTGAGACATGATATTCAGTCCTTCAAATCCAAGATGAAAGTTAGAGATGGCAGCCATTTGAACACGAACTGTTGCTGCTGCAGCTTCCTCGTTAAAAATCATAGTCAAGAACTCTAAAATGGAGGTCATAGGGGCTTGGTAAAGATCAGTATTATTTTCAGAGGCCCATATAGAAAATTTTCTCCATTTGCTAAGATATAGCTTTCTAGTAGAACATTTATGAGAAGATAAGAGGATTTGTTTTGTCTCACTGGAGAGGTTATGGAACCTGGCTATGATAGGAATTGGAGCAGCCAAGCTGTCAGGTTCAGGGACTGCAGAGAGTGATGAAGCTCCCCCGACGAGTGCGTTAGAAGGTCTGGAACTGGGTCCAGAATCCAAGGGTCCTCCAAAAGATGAAGATGAAGGAAGGGAAACCAAATCTGATGAGGCCAATGAGGGGCTATGAGAATGATGGTCCTTCCCAGGGTTTTTGCTTTCTGTAGAACTGTGGGTATCAATGGTATTGGTGGAAATGCATAGAGGAGACCCGGAGGCCAATCGTGATTGAGTGCTTCCCTTGGGGCTTCTCCCGGAGGGGGAATCAGGTCAAAGTAGCTCCTGCATTTTGTGTTCATGTAACTGGCAAAGAGGTCGCAGCAAGGCTGGCCCCACCTGCAGAATATCCTGTCCGCTATTTCTTTATTGCGCCATTTGTGGGGCAACAAGACTGCCCTGCTCAGCTTGTCTGCTATCAAGTTGGATTTCCCCGGGATGTGCATTGCCAACAGAAAGCGCTGGGTGGAAATAGCCCACCACCATACTCTGAGAGCCTCGTGACAAAGGGGGTAAGATCTGGTTCCTCCTTGTTTGTTTAAATACCAGACCACCGACATGTTGTCCATCTGAATCGCAATTGTACCCAGAGGAAGAGAGTCCTGAAAGTACTGCAATGCCAGAAGTACTGCTCTCATCTCCAGGACATTGATATGCAGATGTGTCTCTTTTGAACGGTCCATGTGCCTTGGGGTATCTTTCTGAAAATTCTCCCCCACCCTATCAGGGAAGCATCCGTGGTCACTGTGGCCGCTGGAGGGGGTAGCACAAATGGGCGTCCTATCGTGACATGAAGTGAGGTCAACCACCATTGAAGATACTTTTTGCAGGAATTTATGATCATTATAGTATGAGACGTGGGAAGTTCTTGGTAAGACCATTGAGTGAACAGCAGCCATTGAAGTATCCGCATATGCATACGAGCAAGTGGTATGGCCAAAATTGCAGCTGCCATCATGCCTAGTAATTTCAGAACTTCTGCTGCTGGTGCTCTGTCTTTTGATATCAGAATGTTGACGAAGAAGACAGCTCTTTCTATTGGAAGCCTTAGTGTGGTGGTGGTGGTGTCCAACTCTGCCCTGATAAAAACGATATGCTGCGATGGTGACAAGGCAGATTTTTCTGAGTTGACTGTAATGCCCATTTGATTGCAGAGTGACAGAGTGGACTCCCTGGCCTGAATGAGTTGATGCCTGGTGGTGGCGGTAAGGAGCCAATCATCTAGGTACGGAAACACCTGGAATCCTAGATGCCTCAGGTGAGCCATGACCACTGCCATGCATTTGGTGAGCACTCTGGGGGCTGTAGTGAGACCAAAGAGCAGGGCTCGAAACTAATGATGATTGTCTCCCAGCCGGAAGCACAGATGATCCCTGGATGGCCTGGCCATTTTTATGTGGTAGTACGCATCCTTGAGATATATCGAGCACATCCAATTGTCTTTCCCTAAGAAGGGAAGTATAGACTGAAGCGTGACTATCTGGAACTTCTCTTTCTTTACATATTTGTTCAGTCTGCTGCTGTCCAATATGAGTCTCCAGTCCCCTGTCTTTTTTGGAACCAAAAAGAATTCTGAATCCTCTCTGGTCTGCTGGGACTGGTTGGATGACTCTTTTTGTTAGCAACGTTTGGACATCTATTGTTGCCTGTAACTAGGTGGAACGTCTGAGATTTTTCTTATGGGTGGAGGGGTTGTGGCAAATGGGATGAAGTATCCTCTGGAAATGATACTTTGTACCCAGCTGTCTTTTGTTATTTTGAGCCAGGTGTCTGGATACAAAGATATGCAACCACCGACTGCCTCCAGAGCAGGACAGTCAGGCCTCTTTCAGGAGCGCTGGTAAGGCTTCCCAGAGAAGTGATATCTGTCATCCTGGTGTTGTGGACCCCCTCTGCCACGAGGGCGGCATCTTCCATTATTGCCCCCTCCTCTGCCTCTGGAGGGTGGTTCCCCACATGTGTCCTGAAAGGCTACTTTGGCTTTTTGGAACCACATTTTTCCTCCCCTTTGACCCTTAGGGTAGGGTTTGATAGGGGTGGAAAAACGGACCCCGACGGCAGAATCTTTCCATCCTGTTCACACCTGGTTAAGGTTTCCTTCACTTTAGGCCCAAAAAGGGATGAGCCATCAAAGGAAGTATTCACGAAGGAAGACTTGAAGGGCTCTGCGAAGGAACACAAGCACATCTAGGAGTGTCTCCTAAGAGCAACTCCTGTACCCGCTGCCCTACTCGTTCCATCAGCTGCATAAGAGATGAAGTACATGGATGAGTTTACTATAGTATTGAGGGTAGCAAGCTGGGCGACAACTTTGTCGGAAGCTCCTGCAGCTACTATACTCCTGAAGAGCATCTCCTAGCTCCTTAAGGAGATCTCTTTGTAACCTGGTAAAATGGGTTAAATAGTTGAGCAAATGAATAGCAAATGTTGCTGAACTGAACATGCACTTCCCATATCTATCCATGATCCTGGAGTCTCTGTTAGGAGGATGGATAGACGAGGAAGTCTCAGACATTTCCTTTTTGGTGGCTGCCGCCACTACCATCATGGCCTCAACTGGAACACCTTTTTGTTAAAAATGATTTGTCAAGGGGGGCAAAAATAAACTTATTAGGCCTCCTAGGGACAGGCTCCATAGTATTCGGAGACTCCCATGCCCTTTGTGAGACCAGCTGCATCAGCTCATCAAAGGGTGGAGACACCCGAGAGGTGGAGGGCTGAGACCCGAAAGCCTTTAGGAGAACTGACTTATCCTCAGTAGGGCTTTTGGACTGCCAGTCACCCCTCTAAGGATTTCAAGTATCTCAGCAAATGAGATATCTTCATAGGGGGACCGTGGGGACCCTTCTGACTCCTCTAAGTCAGTATCTGATGTTAGAGATTCCTGAGGGGAGTCTAGATGTTTCCTCTTGCACAACCTTTTCCTGGGAACTTCATTAGTGGGATCTTCTGGTGAGGTCTCGGAAGAGCAAGGGCCAAACCCAATGGGGCTTCCTGAGGCTCTGGGTTTCTACGCTTTGTCAGGATGTGTGAGGCAGAAGAAGACACGGGCGCTTTAGGGGAGGAGGAAGCCTCTTAGGAGTATGACTCTCCTCATGGCATCGAAAGCACCTCTGTTCGATGCAAGGGAACTGACGGATCCAAGTCAGACAAAATTACTGTTAATTACAAACTATCACAGTAATTAGAAATTTAAGCCTTTCCTAACGAAGCTGAAGGCTACACACACACAAAAACACTACACAGTAAATAAGTTCTTAGCAAAGTTTGTGACAAAAGGTCACCGATTAAGCACAAACTATTAACTAGAAACGGAGTTTCAACTAGACCTAAAACAAGAGGCCAACTATAAAATGTTTAAAACACACTAAGGGAAGGGACTAAATGCTGTAACACACACTATAAGCTTTATCTAAACTATTTAAACTATCTAAATATGTAATATCAGTATTAAGTAAATAGAAAAGAAAAGTTTGACTGGCCAGAGCAAATGCAGAACCTCTGATCTATTGCAGCGGCAAACTAGATTTGAGGAAACTCTAGGTGCATCATGGGATAGGGACTTGGTCTCGAGCTATTTGAAGACCTCAAGCTTTGCAATTGGCCAACTCGGAGCCGAGGGATCGGCTCCGAACCCATCAGTAAAGAATGAACAGTGAGCTAGAACAACTTCACATTCAAAGGTTTATCACCCACAGAGTCAGTTGTAAAGCTGACCGATGTGGATGAAGTAGGGATCGCTTGTCCTGTGTGAGAAGTTCCACTCTGAGATAACTTCTGATGATTGTCCTTGGCTAAATACAGAAGGAACCAATGTGGTCTTGGCCAAAAGGGAGTCACCAGAAAGATTCCTGAGCAGAACCTTTTGAATGACAGGAAAGTGAGGAGAGAATACATAAAGAAACATCCCCTTTTCATGAAAAAGACATGGCGTCCACCTTCCAAACCAGATGATCTAGGACTGTGGCACAATAAAGAGGAAGTTATCTGTTCAAAGGGGAGGTAAAAATATTGTGGCTGTCCTTATGTGGAATTTGTCTTCCACACCTACACTTGCCCTTCCTGGATGACATTAACTAAACAAAAAAGGCAGCAGCAATAAAAAATTAAACCCAAGCGGGGCACTTATCTGTAAGGAGCAAATAGAAATAAGCAGCAGACCAACAAATGAGTCAAGCATTCCGAATGGCGGCAGAAAAGTTCTGAGAATTGTGCGTGCAGACGTCATTTTATGACTGACGTTCAACAAGCCATATGTTCCACGTCCCACGTACTTGCACTAGCTGAAAGCTGTTGTATGCTGGCCGGAAAGGGTTCGCTAGGCACGGAGTATACTCATATGTAAAGAATACTGTAACATTAGAATAGAAGGACATCATATTTTTTGGGAGTGTAAGGAGCTGGCAGACTTAAAAATGTCCTTCAGACTACTCTATCAGAAATACTAGGTGAGCAAATTGGTATAACTAAGGAAATTTTTTTTTTTTGAGCTATGATAAAGAATTGGAATTGCCTAGACAATAGTACGGCCTTGCTAGGTCTAATTATGGTGGCTGCCAAAAAAGCAGTAATTAGAAAATGTAAATGACAGTCTAAACCAAATGCAATAGAAGTGAACATAGTAACAAAGATAAAGCAACTGGAAATGGGATCTTTAGAAAAAAGTAGGAGTAAATTACATAGAAGACATGGAAATTGTGGGAATACATGCAGAACAGTGTTTTGGAGGAGGAATGAGGTTTCAAAGAAGGCAGGATTTGAATGAGCTGTGTAATGTCTGACTGGCAATGACTGGATAGGTTATTAAGTGACACATACACTAAGGTGCAGTGGTACAGCGGTAGTGTTGTTGCCTCACAGCAAGAGGTTCTCCTGTTCTATTCTCGATTGGAGTGCCTTCTGTGTGGAGTCTGCATGTCCTCCCTGTGTTAGAGTGGCCTTCGAAAGACGTGCGTGAATGGGCGTGCCTTCACTGAAGGTTGGGCGTCGGGCTGGTAACTCGGCACCATAAAAATCTACTGCCAATCATTAGCAGACCGGAATTCCGCTGTGCCGACCCCTAACTGGGAAAAAGCCGAAAAGGCAAACAACAACACTACATGCAGAATAATGTTTTAGAGAAGGAATGAGGTTTGTAATGCCTGGCAATGACTGGATAGATTATAAGTGATATAATATGCTTACAACTAAAAAATAGTCAGTATGGTTTCTTTTCATTTATATAAATGTATGATTGCCTATGTCATAAATGATAATAAAGAGGTTTCTTGTTTCTGTGTCTCGGTCCAGCAGAGCCATTAGTTCCCTGTGCCTCTGTCCAGCAGAGCCACTGCAGTGATCCCCAGGGTAAATTTTCTGTTTCCCATCCACTCGTCAAGGTTTCTCTTGAAGAGTGTTAGTGAGGGGCTCTGCCTAATGTAGATTGTAATCCTTTTCCAAAGCATGGGGAGTCTCTGGGACAGGAATCTATCCCTCCAGCACGTCCTATTTATCGTTGTGGTGAGGTTTAGATCCCTTGAGCTTGTGGCTGTTGGGTATTTGTTTTTTTTTTTTAGGTGGAGCATGTCCATCAATTCTGGGTTGGACATGGCCTTGTATGTCAGGCAGAGATCACCTCTGAGTAAGCGGTATGCAACCGAGTACAGCTGGAGTTTCTTCAGTCGGGCTGCATAGGGCATATGTTTGAGGCCAGTAATTCTCTTGGTGAGGTACTTCTGTGGTCTTTCCAGCTGTTGCAGGTGTCTTGTAAGGTACATCCCAAATGGGGCGTTGTACTCTATGATGGGTCTGATGGGTGATGAGTAGAGGGGCACAATAACCTCTTTTGTTCTAGATGTGAACCCTTTTGTGATTAGGTGGGCCACATAGAAGGATTTTCTAACCACCTTGGCAATATGATTGTCAAAGGAGAGATTACTATCTACTTGGGTCCCCAGATCCCTTATTACATTTTCTGTATTTAGGGGACTACCACGTATGTGGTAGTTCACGGGTACTTTGTTTTTTCCAAAGGGGATAACTATGCACTTTTTGGCATTTAGCTTGAGGCCATGATTTTGACACCAGGTATCCATCTCAGTGAGACCCTTCTAGAGGATGTCTGTATCAGCTGGAGAGTTAATTATGGCCCCCAGTTTGCAGCCGTCTGTGAACCTGGTCAGCCATAGTCCTCCTGTGCTTGCCTGTACCTCTGAGAAGTATATACCGAACAGGAGGGGTCCCAGGACTGATCCCTGGGGGACGCCACTTGTAACTGGTTTAGAGTCGGACCTAGAGCCTGCAACTCTCACCGTGTGGGTTCTATCCATGAGCCAATTGGCAACCCATCTCATGACGTGGAGGTTTATGTTCAGGCTGGTGAGCTTGTCTACAATATCAGAATGGGGAATGCTGTCAAAAGCCTTTGTGAGGTCTAGGTAGGCTGTTTGGAACTCCTTTCCCTCGTGTAAAGCCTTGGTAACTTTCTCAAAGACGTCCACCAGGTTTAGGAGGTATGATATGCCCTTAACAAAGCCAAACTGGGTGGGGTCTGATGTTTGAAGGTTCCCAATGTCTCTGTTAATGAATTCCATGATGATGCGCTCCATAGCCTTGCAGACCAGGCTAGTCAGGCTTATAGGGCGATAGTTCCTGGGGTCTGTTGTGGCTCCACCTTTGTGGAGTGGAACAACTGTTGTTGTGCGCCACTCTATGGGGTATGTAGCCTGTAGAGAGGCTGAGTTTGAACAGTATGTTTAGGTGAGGGGTTAGTTCATTTTGGAACTAGTGTACGACACAGCCTGGGGCACTGTCTGGTCCCATTGAAGCTGCATTTTTGGCCTTGGATAGGGCTGTTTTAACGTGAGTGTCAGTGTTTGCCGGGGCACTACATTCTTCTGGTATGGTTATGGGCCCTTTAGGGTGTGGGGGAGGGGGCTGAAGTTTGCACTAAACCTGTCTGCCAGAATGTTGGCAATATCAGTTGGTTCAGTGTATTTTGTGCCATTCTGCACTAACTCCAAGCAGATCTGAGAGTTTCCACTTAGGTTCTTGACATAGCTAAAGAACACTTTGTGGTTATCTTTGGAACCCTTGGCAATTTTTCTTTCGAAGCTAGCCTTGGATGATTTTATGAGGGATCGTAGTTTCTTGCTTATACTGATCAGGGATGTCTTTCCTTCTTGGAATTTTACTCTCTTATGTACTAGTTTCCTCCTTCTGTTGTATAGCTTGTTTATAGCAGGGGTCCATCAGACTGGTTTCCTTTTCTTGGAGGAGTGAGTCTTAGTTTTGCTTGGGATAGCACGATCCATGCATTCTTGCAGGTGCTCATAGAGTGCCTTTGTAAGGGATTCAGCAACTTGGACAGCATTGTCCCAGCGTGGGGGCTGTGAACCTTTCCACCTCAGTCTTAAGTAATGTGAAGTTTGCTTTTGAAAAGTTTTTAATGGTGGTTTCCTTGATTGGGGGTGAGGGCGGAATGTGGATATCCAGAGTGATTAGTCTATGGTCTGATCTAACCAATGAGGGTTTGACCTCGGGTGTAGAACACCGATCGCCCATGTTGGTGATGACCAGGACCGATGTGTTGTTACCATTGGTGGGGGTGTTGATATGTTGATCCAGGACGATCGAGTTTATAAATTCTAGGAAGCGTTGGGCAAGAGAGTTAGTACTTGAGTAGTTCTCCCAGTTAATGTTTGGGTAATTGAAATCACACAATATTAGGGCATTTGGTAAGACCTTCATATTTTCCAGTGTCTCCAGAAACACGGAATGGGGGTCCTGGGCCATGGTAGGTGAGCTGTAGCAAGCTACAATTTGAATTGCAGTTTTGCCCATTGTTAGTTGCACATGGATGATCTCTGAGGCATTGTGCTGTGTCACTAACCTGGAGGTGTGGGTATCCTTGATGAGTATGGATACACCCCCACCTTTTGTGTTTCAGTCTGGGTTCTGTGGCTGAAAAGTATGGTATGAGTTATAGCTTTGGTAGTGCTGGGGTGCTCTCTGGAGCCTTAAACTGGGTTTCTGTTACTGCATAGATATTGATGTTCTCCATACTGAGGAGTGCCTCGAGTGTGTGCATTTTGAGGTTTAGACTTCTGGCGTTGAGTAGCATTACCCTCAGTTTTTGGTTACGTGTGCTATTTACGGTGGTGGGTTTGTCTTTTGAGCCTTGCCTAAAAAAGGCACTATGGGGGCGGCAAAAGCCTTGGCCAGTATTTGAAAGCCTAAGGGTGACAGGTGCAAGCCATCTCTTGCGAAGCAATGTGGCTTATCGAGGATGTCATCCCGGGTGGACAGATGCTGGATCCCCTTTGAATGACACCAGAAACTTAGCCAGTTGTTGAAATAATTTTTTTCTTTATACTGTGGCATCATTCTTGGTGAGAGCAGGATGCTACTCAGGATCAGGGTCATACCGGCCTGGGCTACTTGATCAGAGAGCTCTTCCAAGTCTTTTTTTCATGTAGTCCAGGGAGGTACATCTCAGATCATTCACACCAAAATGGAAAATGACAGAGTCGTATTTGTACCTGTTCTGGAGTGACCTGAGTGCTTGTGTTATGTGGCAGATCCTGGTGCCTGACAGGCAGCTAACTGTAACCTTCTCCTTGTCCAGCTTAGTTAGTGGGACATCAGTGTGCCTGACTTTAGAGTCGCCTATTACTAGTGTGTTGGGTATGTTATTTTGCCTTAAGGGCTATGATTGCATGGCACACTGATTATGTGAAGTATGTGTTTCATGGTTTGTGATGGGGTGTGGAGGTTGCTTGGGTGTCTGCTTTGGAGGTCCCTGTTGCTTTTGCAGATTTTTATTTAGAGCCTCAGAGTATGTTTTTGTGTATTTATGTGTGTTATTTGCCGGTGTTGGTTTAGTAGGTCAATGTGAGACTGGTGGTGTGTTGCAAGTTTTTTCCTTTTCCTCTTGATTGTCAGTTCCAGTCTTGGGTTGAGAGAGGTTTGCCTCCAGTTTGGCTGTATAATTGCATCTACCACATATATATTAGTATTTCCAAGGTAGGAGGAGAGGGTTGTCTGTGTACATGAGGCAGTTGTTAACATTGCCTCAAAATGCCCAGATTCACCAATAGGACTGGAGAGTACACTTGAAACTGCCCTTTGGACATGTCTGAATAGGTAAAGTGAGCTGTTTTACTGATTAGCTGGTAGGGACGAATAGACAGCCTTGTCCTTCTGGACATTGTAGGGAGTCTAGTACTAGGGTTAATTAGTGCTTGCTATGAGTTTTGAGCAAGTGCTGGACTGTGAAATGAATGGTTTGAGTACTTAAGTTGAAAGTTTGTCTAGTTCCAAGGGAAAAATTGAAGAGCAGATTTTGTGGAGCCGGGAACAGTTTAACTCTAGCAAACTGGCACTGCCCAGTGTGCAAAACTGTGCAAATGCGGTTTTTATAGCAGGGAAATGAAAGAGATAGAAATTAGCCCAAAATGGCAAATAAACTACTAACTTCTGGGCTACAGCAAACAAGGTGCCCAAATTAAAAAAAGAAACCGATCAAATAAGCAGGCACAATAAGCCTTTAACCAGAAATTCCCAGCTCAGAAGGGCAGAATCTAGCCTCTCCTCCCACAAGAGTGCAGACTACAAACCTTCTTAATGTAAAATAACTGGCTTGAAGCCCAAGTGCTTAAAACAGAACTAATGCACTTTTAGAATAACAGACACTGAGCCTTTCAATCAGCAATTCCCAAGCTACCTGTCCTGCCACAACAGTGCAGTCCACAAACCTTCTTAATGTAAAACAACTGGTTTGAAGCCCAAGTGCTTAAACCAAAAGGCTTAGATTAACAGTTACAATTTAATCAGGCTACTACCAAGCAGTAATAACTGCAGCAGAATAATACAATTGAGTACTTTTAAGAGAACTACAAGCAAAATAAGGTAATAAAGTGGGAAGAAACACAATTACAGTAAAAGCAGATGAATAAAGTGCAATTTTTTATATATAACAATAGAAAACGAGCAAACTGATTTAAACAAATTACCCAATTAACCAGTAGAAAAACTCAAAACTGAGCCCTGTTCTTGCAGTCTTCAATCTAGCAAGTTCTAACCGCACTCTCCTGCCACTAGGGTGCAGGGGAACCTTCTCCAAAAAAAGATGGCCTGGATTAGTGCTCAAGTTATACAAACAAAGCTAGATTCAGCAGGCCTGAATCTAGTCTATGCTACAGGCAGACAAGGCGCACCAATATCAGAAAAACAGTCCAAATGAGCAGGCACAGTAAGCCATTAACCAAAAATTCACAGCACAGAAGGGTAGACTCTAGCCTCTCCTCCCACAAGAATGCAGACCACAGACCTTCTTAATGTAAAATAACTGGCCTGGAGCCCAAGTGCTTGAATCAGAATTAATCCACTTTTAGAGTAACAGACACTGAGCTTTCAATCAGCAATTCCCAACTTAGAAGGATGTAAGCTACCTGTTCTGCCACAACAGTGCAGACCACAAACCTTCTTAATGTAAAACTGGTCTGAAGCCCAAGTGCAGTAACCGAAAGACTTAGAATAACCGTTACAATTTAATCAGGCTACTACCAAGCAGTAATAAATGCAGCAGAATAAACACAATTGAGTACTTTTAAGAAGAGGCAAAAGCAAAATAAGGTAATAAAGTAGGAATAAACCTAAATACAGTAAAAGCAGATAAAGTGCATTTTATATATATATATATATATATATATATATATATATATATATATATATATATATAAAACAATAGAAAACAAACAAACCGATATGAACAAATTACCCAATTAACCGGTAAAAAACCTCAGAATTGAGCCCTGTTCCAACAGTCTTCAATCAGACAAGTTCAGGGCCTAAGTGGGTATGCCTACTCAAATGTTCTCTCTGTATTAGGCAGAATGAGCTAATGAGACTAGACTAGGATAGAGCTGGGATAGGGCTGAACAGATGGGAATGGTAGCAGTGTCTGAAATCAAAATATGACCTCACTGTACTCGGTTGTGTGAATAAATGAGATGGGCCCAGGAGGAGTGTTCAAACACAAATTTACAGGAGGGGCGGTGAATTCCAAAGCCACCAAGATTAATACAACAAGAACAGGGAGGGAGGGTGGGGAAAACTAACTACAGACAGGGAGAGAACAGAGAGAACTCACAATTTTCAGTAAACATATAAGCAGATAAATGCAGTACTATTTTTAACACAATATTCAATGAAACAATAAACAGAAAAAATAAAATTCAGTACTGTCGTATAACACTGCAAGTTTGTACTTATCTCAGCTTGTAATAAAGGTGATGTAGGGTATGCAAAAGCTGACCAAACAATTCAAGTATGCAACTATTCAGCAGAAATAATTTCAGAGATAAGGGACTAAGACTTTAAGGCACACAGAATCCCTCTAGGCTAAGTCTTCTACACTGAACAACAATGAAGTGAGAAGAATAAACTAACTGCAGACAGGGAGAGAACTCACAATTTTCAGTAAACAAATAAGCAGATAAATGCAGTACTATTTTTAACACAATATTCAATGAAACAATAAACAGAAAAAGTAAAATTCAGTACTATTGTATAACACTGCAAGTTTGTAATTATCTCAGCTTGTAATAAAGTTGATGTAGGGTATGCAGAAGCTAACCAAACAACTCAAGTATGCAACTATTCAGCAGAAATAATTTCAGAGATAAGGGGCTAAGACTTTAAGGCACAGTGAATCCCTCTAGCCTAAGACTTCTGCACCGAATAACAATGAAGTGAGAAGATGCGAGAAGGTGTTTGTCAATGGTGACTCCTAGTAGTTTTGTGTGGGAGACATGTTCAGTTATAGTATTGTTCTGTGAGAGAATAGTAAATTAACTTTTCTTTACAGAGTATATTTTGGGGGTGAAGAGTATAAGTTTAGTTTTGATGGGGTTAAGGAGTACAATAGATGATTAAAGAGAATGCATTCATATTCAAGTGTAGGTTTTATCAAACATGAAAACTGACTAAGGATAATGCTTGGACTCTTCAGTAATAGACACAACATACTCTAAAATCTTTAAACTCTTCTACAGTTTCATTGTATGTAATAAACACAACATACTTGTATTTGTTATTAGTGTATTTGCCAGATGCTATGGCTTTGCTTTTATCTAAATTAATATGTAAGCTTTCATGTGTCTTGTCAAAGTAAGTTTAGATTTTCCTGCATAGCAACCATGTCATGGTCAACAGTAATAGCTTTCCCAATTTTATATAGCAAGCGTAAGCATTATAAAAAAAAAAGTGCAGACTTCTATGGCAATGTCTTTTATGTATAAGCTGAATAGCTAAGGAAGAGAAGTGAGCTGTGTGTTGCCCAATGGGGTATAGCATGCTACTCGCTTCCCTGGTTATTTTCTAGGCACCATTCTCAGTTGTAGAGCCATCTAGCTATCAAGCTTATTAATGTCTGCAACAAAGCAAGAGTCTACACATCGAGAATAACATTTTTTATGGTTGCCAGTGGCATGGGCACAGGAAAAATGTGTAATAGATGGCATCCATCTGTATCTATTGATTACATTCCAATAATAGTTTTAAGTACTTTTCCGTTATCGGGGCAACATTTATAACACAGTAGCAAGCGCACGCAAGTACGAAAAAAGCCTTTCATTGCTTCAGTTGTCAAGACCTTTGCACTAAATTCATACAGGTCAGGGGAAGGAAAAAAAGAAATGTCTGGTTGTGAATGTAGTATACAGGTTACTTCTACATTTTCATTTCGGTCATCTTTATGTGTACATTTTACATAGTTTTTTACTACCAAAATGTAGAAGTTCTATGAAATAAAAAAGTGATTTACATGGATATCCTCCATGCCTGCTTTTGATCACTTTTGTAACTAATAACTGTAAGTGCTGAAGAAACATTCATGTGACTGACTTGCTGAACTTTATACTGGCTGTGTCTTAGTCTTGCACGTCTTTGGTATACCAGAAATGTAGAGATACAATGATCTTATGTGCTTTTTGACAAAGCTTCCATTTTCAGTGTACGCTACTGTTAATGTATCTGTCCAAGTATGTTCTCCCTCCTGGTATCTCTTTAGTCCCATTATGCCGGCATTTTTGAATTCTGCTTTAAAAGACTGCAGATTTAGTGACACCTACTGAGCATAACAAAAAAAAAATCAGTTCTTCTCGAAATGTCCAGAAGAGGAGTGTAAAGTACTTATACCGTTATTATTTCTAAATAAAATAAGGTAGTGAAGCTGTTGGTGCACGCATTCTGTCAATAATGCAGTGCAAAACTAGTAAACTGTTGAGGTATCTATATTAATGAAATGATCGACCTATTTACAGAATGCCTTATTTTTGAATAGTTTACAGCTACAGTGGACCAGTGAAGCCCCTTTTCCCTCAAGTGCGAATTACAAAAAAAAAAATGAAGGTGTGTGTTTTAGCCATGAAGTGCCTTATATAATCTCTGTGTGTTTTAGCCATGAACAACCGCTTCAGGGCGAAATGCTGTGCGATCATTGTGGGCACGTGCTAGCGCATTGTAAGTGTTGCCCAGATAATGGAAAAGTACCATTTTTTTTTATAAATGACAGTAGACCAGGTGGCAGCAAAAGCATGCTGAAAAAAGAAAACCTAATACTTTTTGCATTGACGAGATTGCAGTCAGTGGGTTTTGCTTCAGCTGTTTGTAGGGTATCCTTCTTGACCCCTTATTCTTATAAATTGCCTTGATGGTATTTATCCATTTCTTAATCGCTAATATTATGTTGTAAGATGTATTTACTTTTTTTTGTATTTGTTTTCCAGGGTAGAGCACTGATCTCCATAGACCTTTTTGCAGACTCTGACCTGGAGCAGTGAATGGCTAAGTGATTTGCTTGGAGTCACACAGCTGATAGAACAAATAATTTAGAAGAACTGCAGATGTTCATCGTGTTTCACTGTTGCAGTCATTACTCTTGGGTTATCCTGCTGACAGGCTACCCTCAGTCGGGCAGAATTCCAAAGTCTAGGTCCGGCGTCTGTTGCTGTCGCCTCTTCCCTGACGTCAGTGTGCCAGGGGTATAAAAGATGCAGCCAACGCCATTTTCTTCAGTCTTTCTTGCTGCGCGATGCCCGAAGCAAAAGCAGTTCGCAAGTGCCGGTCGGCCAACTCCTGAGATTTTCAAATACGAATTTCAGAACCAAAGTCTTCATTAAAGCTAAGTACCCCGTTGGGGAAACTTTTTTTTCTTGCTCCAGACCGATGTCAGAAAAAGTTAACAATTGCATTTCTTGTGGGAAGCAAATACCTCATAAGGATTTTCACTCTTACTGTATTCCTTGCCTAGGCCCTGATCACGTTGCTAGCTGTCGGTTTTGTGCTAGATTTAACCAACGCACTATTAAGAGTCAGTTCGATTTTGCATTTCATTACTTTGGCCGAAGATTTAATTATATAATGCCGTCAGAACAGCCGACAACCGGAGTTTACAAAAAACGCAAGGACAAGGAAAAGGATAGGCATCCGAGGTCCAAAACAGATGAGGCCTATGCTAGGCCAGTCGCCGCTTCTCCGGTTCTCAGTGAGGTGCTTTCGCAGCCCCTGGCACCCACTACCTCAGAGCCACAGGCCGCTACCGACTCCCACGTGGAGCCGACTGGGCCTCTGGATACTCAAGGTATTGGACACTCGGAAATCATTCCCTCAGATGGGTCCAGAGCTGCTGAGCAGGCATCAGCTTCTGAGGGTGTCTTCAGACCTACACAACTATATATTAAGCCATCAAAGACAAAGACTAAAGCAGCTCTAAAGACAAAGAAACAAGTACAGCATTCTCCTACTCAGACTTCCATGCCTAAAAAACAGATGCTCAAAATGGCCAAAGACCTAATTACTTTGATCAGGGGCTCCCATCCCCCTCCTGATAAGAGGCCTAGGCAAGAGCCAGAGTATGATTCTTCTGATCAGGTTTCCATTTCCTCTGACTCCTCTTCTGAACAGGATTATTCCATGCTTCCCTATGAGGATTCTGATGCTGAAGAATCCATTCCTTCAGCCTCTCCTCCTGAGGATTTTTCTTTTGGGGAAACCCTGCATACCATGAGGGAGCATTTCCACTGGGAGAGCCAAGATTATTCTGAATCTAAGAAAAGGCTCAGAGACTTTCTGCTACTTCCTCCGCACAGACCCCTTGCTATTCCACCTGTCCTAGATATTGTAGATGTATTTTCTGAGTCCGGCCTGTCACCTGACTCTTTACCCCCTGCACCTGCTAAGCCAGACAGATACTACAGGGTCCCGGATTCTCATAAATTCCTATATAAAACCCCCGCTGCTGACCCAGAAACTATATCTCAGGGTCCCAAAGGGGGTTAAAGCTTCCACTGCAAAAAACCCTTTCCCCTCTGATAGGGATTCTAGGGCTCTAGACAGATTGGGGGGGGGGGGGGGTCTACACTTCTGCTACCTTGGCTGTAAGGGCTTTAAATTGTTAGTTTCATATGCTTAAATATCAACAATATTTAATGTCACCGCTTAAACAGAAATTGTTGACAAATACGGAATGTTCAGAAAGCAAGGAATTACAGGATTTATTGCATGCAGCTGAACAAATGGGAAAGCATACTTTGCGACGTGGTTATGATTCACTGGAGGCCTCTTGCTGGGTCGCTGTTACAGGTTCTGTTATTAGAAGGCATGCTTGGTTAAAGGAACAGAATCTGCCTGATCATGTTAAAGCAAAATTATTAGATGCACCATTACAGCATGATACTTTGGCACTAAAACAGAAGAGGTGTTGAAAAAAATGGAGGATAAAGCAAAATCCATGCAGACAGTCAAGGATTTCTTACAGGTACAGCCACCCAGGTTTATCAGGAACTGGCCTTCTAAAAATTGGTCCTTTCCAGTGTAAGACAGACCACAAAGAGGCAGATACAGGTGTCCCAGAGGCCGATCTCAGCCCCAAGGCTCATACAGGCCTAAACAGTGGGGTGCTCCTACCTCCAAAAGCGGAGAAGACAAATCACAACCTTACAGGAAACAGTCCCAATGACTTTCCTCTGCCAGATCCAAGCACTTTTCTTTTGGCAGCCCCCTTAGGGGGGAAAACTAGCACTTTTTTTCATCAAATTGGCAAATGGTTACCCAAGACAAATGGGTCCTGAATATAGTGTCCCAAGGTTACAGGTTCCATTTTCACACTCTACCAAGGTCAAAAGGTATGGCAGACCTGCCACACAATCAACGGGCAGAGGCACAAAAACAAATTACAGCCCTCATGGACATGAGGGCCATTCAGCAAGTACCACAACAAGAGCAGGGGCAAGGATTTTACTCCAGACTTTTCCTAGTACCCAGAAAGGACAAAACCTGGAGACCAATACTGGACCTGTCTATACTAAATACGTTTCTGGAAGTTCCAAAATTCAAGATGTTGACTCTACAGCAGCTACTGCCCATGCTGGGTAAGAAGGCTTGGCTCGTAACTTTGGACCTAAAAGAGGCATACCTGCATGTCCCAATCAGACAATCTTGCAGAAGATACCTCAGATTCATAGCTGGCTCAATGCATTTCCAATTCTCTGCACTGCTCTTTGGCTTATATACTGCACCCAGGGTCTTCACAAAATGCCTGGCACCAGTAATTGCGTTTTGCAGACAAAGAGGAATTCAAATATATCCCTACTTGGACAACTGCCTAATTCAAGCAGAGAACAAACGCATTCTTCTACAGCATCTGGCGTTTGTAAAAAGATTACTAATTGGCCTAGGGTACACAGTAAATGTAAAGAAATCAAAACTAGTGCCCTCTCAAGAGATAATATTCCTGGGAGCAAGCTTAAATGCAACTGCCCAGATGGCTTATCTCACGCCAGACAAACAAAGGCAACTGACTTCTTACTTCAAGAAATTGGCAACAAAAACCCACTTATCTGCAAGGAAAATCCTGCAGGCTTTGGGTTTCATGGCATCCTGCATTCTACTAATTCCATATGTCAGACTGCATATGAGGAAACTTCAATGGTATCTAAAAAGTGTTTGGACTCAGCATTGCCACAGCCTGGAGACAGTAATTGCACTCATTCCCTGCCTGCAACAGGAGTTGCGATGATGGGCAGAAGCCTGTCACCGCAAGGGTCTGCCATTCAGTTTACCAACAGCCAGACAGACACTGACAACGGATGCATCAGATTATGCCGGGGGGGCCCATATGGCAGGAAAATGTATTCAGGTCACATGGCCTGCAAACCAGATGCATCTTCACATCAATCAAAAAGAGATGCTAGCTGTTCAAAATGCCCTGACAGCTTTCAAGGACCTGCTTCATTCAGGACAGCTACTGATAAAGACAGACAATACTACGGTCATGTGGTACATAAACAAGCAGGAAGGTACATATTCTTACCCCCCTTTGCAGACAAGCAATGACCTTATGGGACACAGCATTGGCTTTTCAAGTTCACCTGCAAGCACAATTCCTGCCAGGAAAAACAAATACTCTGGCAGACGAACTAAGCAGAAACCTCCTGGATCCCCATGAATGGAAACTGGATCCACAAGTCCTCAGCATGATAACAAGGAAATGGGGATGCCCAGACATAGATCTATTTGCCTCCCCTCACAACTGCCAATTGCAGTGATTTTGCATAAGGATTTATCACAAGCAAGCATGGAAAGTGGACGCCCTATCCTTCAGCTGGAAAAATCTAACAGTATATGCCTTTCCTTCACTGCCTCTCCTTCCCAGGGTACTCCTAAAGGTCAGACAAGAGAAGCCAAAAATGATACTGATTGTACCAGACTGGCCACGCCAGCACTAGTACCCAATCCTAAAGAGCTTGTCTCAAGGTCCAGCATGGATATTGCCTCAAACTTCTCATTTGCTGACCCAACAAAACAATCGGATCCTGCACAGCCAACTCAGGACCTTAAATCTAGTAGCATGGCAGATAATGTAGCCATTCAGAACACTCCTCTTTCAAAAGTTGTTATGGATGTTATCTTGGAGGCCAGGAGGCCCAGTACTAGAAAATCTTATGCAGAAAAATGGAAGAGATTCTGTACTTGGAACCAGGAACAAGGCATTGTGACACGTGTGTACCAAATATCCCTCAGATTTTACAATACGTAACTGAGGCCTTTCCTTCTCATCAATTAAGATTCACGCCTCTGCCATTTCAGCCCATTACAATACGGAACCACCTATTTTTTCTCATCCTTTAATAAGGCAGTACCTCAGAGGGGCCAGAAACATTATGCCTCCAAGGAGAGCACCAATTCAGGCCTGGGACCTCAATTATGTTTTGGAAAAACTCACAATGCCTCCTTTCGAGCCAGCATCAACAGCAGATATAAAATTCTTATCCTGGAAAACAGCTGTGCTCCTAGCAATAACCTCTGCAAGACGAGTCTCGGAGTTACAAGCACTCATGGCTGTGGAACCCTTTATCATTTTTCATCCAGACAGGGTTTCTCTGAGGACAAACCCTACATTTATGCCTAAGGTGGTGTCCAGTATGGCCCTCAACCAAACCATTCACTTGCCTAACTTTTATCCAAATCCACAGAACAAGGGTGAGAAAATTCTGCATTCTTTGGACATACACAGTCAGTTACGCTTCTACTTGGACAGAACTAAAGCTTTCAGAAAGACTGAGCAACTTTGTGTCATATGCTGCAGGATCACAAGGCAAGGCTATTTCAGAACAGACTATTTCTAAATGGATAGGCCATTGCATCCGTTTCTGCTATTTTCAACATGGCAAATCAGTGCCTAAGGGCATTAGGCCTCATTCCACCAGAGCAGCAGCCACTTTAGCAGCCTTCCTCAGAGGAGTACCAACCAAAGATATCTTAGGGGCTGCAACTTGGAGTTCAGTGCACACTTTCACAAAGCACTGCCACTTACCTCTTTACTCCAAGTCCAGAGCAGGCTTTGCCACTGCAGTTCTGCAGGGCCTCATAGCCTCTCCTAATCCTATTTAGCCCCACCACCCTTCCTCAGCTTTGGGATTCAACCCAAGAGTAATGACTGCAACAGTGAAACACGATGAACATAGGTACGGTTGTGTACCTACCATAAATGTAGATGTTCGAGTGTATTCACTGTTGCAGTCCAGGTTACCCACCCACCATCCCCCTTTTCTTTGCTGGGACTTATCTGCACTTTTCTGTCCTATACAACCTATTTGGTGTATTTGCTTGTAGATGAAGGAAATGTTATTTTTGTGCATGCATTTTTATTGGCATATTTTTCAGCCTACCAATTTGGGGGGCAGCTGACATCTGGGGCAAGAAAAACTGAAGAAAATGGCGTTGGCTGCATCTTTTATACATCTGGCGCATTGACAAAAGGGAAGAGGCGACAGCAACCGACGCCGGACCCAGACTTTGGAATTCTGGCCGACTGAGGGTAGCCTGCCAGCAGGATAACCCAAGGGTAATGACTGCAACAGTGAATACACTCTAACATCTACATTTATGGTAGGTACAGAACTGTACTTTTCACTATACAGTTCACATAACACGTTATTTGATATGCTGTCAGCTGTGAAAAATCTGTAATAAAATTGTGGTAAGGTTTTCTAACAACCACAGACTAAAATGTGTGTGATGTATGCAGTGTATAGTTTTAAGTGTTAATGCATAGCTACCAGGAGTTGTTACATAGTTCACATTGATTTGCAGCTAGATGTTCTTCATGTTTCACTGTTGCAGTCATCACATTTGGGTTATCCCTGCCAGGGTAGCCCTCGGCTGGCCCCGAATACCAGAGACTTAGTATTTCTGTATCGGTTGCTGTCGCTTGCACTGATGTCAGGTCATCAGTAGTATAAAGTAAGGCAGCTGACACCATTACATCAGTCTTTCTTGCCGTGGAGCCCGAAGAAGAAGCAGTTCGCACAAGTGCCGGTTGGCCACTACCTGAGTTTCGTATACTGAATTGAAATTGAAGTCTTCTAAAGCTACGTACCCCGTTGGTGATCCTTTTTTCCTGCACTAACCAAGGTCAGAAAAAGTTAATTGTCTCGCCTGTGGAAAACAAATACCACACCTTGACTTCCACTCTTACTGCGTCACTTGTTTAGGCCCAGGCCACGACGTCCCTCGTCGCTTCTGTGCTTTGTTCAATGCCAGAACTATTAGTCATCAGGCCCTTATTGTAGCCAGATATTTTCGCTTACAGTCCTCGAATTCCGATTTGGCTTCGGTAAGTCATCCGACAGCAGATCTTCCGAAAAAACATAAAGATAAAGAGAGAGACAGACCGCACAGGTCCAAACCTACTGACAACACTCCAGTTAAGCTAGTCGTCAGCTCTCCGATACTCAATGAGGCGCTTTCGCAGCCTCTGATTCCCGCTTCTGTTGATTCGCAGGCCACTACTGAGACCCTTTCGGAGTCAAGTATGCTTCAAAACTCTTCTTCGACTAAGGATCATACTGTCGTCTAACCCTTGGATGGGTCCGAAGCCGCTGCGCAGGCACCGGCTTCCGAGGAAGTCGTTCTCACTACCGAACCTCAACACAAGCCAACATCTTCTTTCGCGGCTACCATTCTTTCTAAAACTACAGAGATGTTCTTCATTCCACATTGCTGCAGTCCTAACCATTGGGTAGTCCGCTGTCCAGTCGGCCCGAATACCAAAGTATATGGCTGACGTCGGTCAAGGCGCATTAGACTGATGTCAGGACGTCAGGGTACTAATGCGCATGACCGACGTCATATCCTCAGTCTTTTTTGCCGCATGGTCCGATGCAGAAGCAGTTTTGCGAGTGCAGGTTGGCGTTCTGAAATTTTCTGAAGTCGGAGTTTCAGACCGAATCAAAGTTGGCTAAGTACCCCGTTGGGGAACATTTTGGTTTTTTCTTGCCTCAGTATTTAACCGGATGTCAGAAAAAGTGAATAACTGTATTTCTTGTGGGAAACAGATACCTCATAGGGATTACCATACTTTGTGTATACCTTGTTTAGGACCTGAGCACGACGTTGTTGGATGCCGCTCTTGTGCTAGATTTAACAAACACACTATTAAGAGAAGGTTAGACTGTGCCAGGTTAGTGTTTGGGAAGCGTTGTAATTATAAAATGCCGTTGGATGCTCCGACGCCCGCTTCGTCCAAAAAGCGCAAGGACAAAGCAGCGAAGTCTAGGGTTGAAGAACCGGCAGTCTCGGACGTCGGTTCTTTAGAAGGCTCAGTGGAGCCAGAGGTTTTGCCAGGAGTTTCTGTGGAGTCTCAGGCTGAGACTTTACTGTTACAGGATGTGCCCTCTCAGGAGGTAGGCCAGGCAGAGGGGGCTTCTCAGGTAGCTGTTCTTCCCTCTCTTCCTAAGGTAGTTAGAGCCTCTCCTTCTGTTTCCAAGACTTCTTTGAGGGGTAGGCCAAGTTTAGCTTCAGTGGGAGCTTCTCCTGGCACTTCAGGCTCTGTGCCTAAGAAACATATGCTTAAAATGGCAGAGGATTTGATTACTATGATTAGAGGTTCTATGCCCCCGCCTGATAAGAGGCCTAGGGTGGAGCCTGAGTTTGAGAGTTTTGAACGGTGTTCTGAGGCTTCTGAGTCTTCGGCTGAAGACTTGCAGGAGTTTCCTCATTATTCTGATTCTGGTGTGGATGATTCCACTCCTTCAGCTTCTCCACCTGAGGATTTTTCATTTTCAGAGACTCTGCATTCCATGAGGGAGCATTTTAAATGGGAAGGCCAGGATTTCTCTGATTCCAGGAAGAGGCTTAGGGAATTTTTGTTTTTACCCCAGCATAGGCCCTTAGCTATACCTCCTGTGTTGAATGTGGTGGAAGATGTTTTTGCAGAGGCTTCCCTGAACCCTGATTCTTTGCCTCCTGCCCCTGTTAAACCTGATAGGTACTATAGGGTGCCTGAAACTCATAAGTATCTTTTTAAGAGTCCTAGGGCAGACCCAGAAGTTGTTTCTCAGGGGCCTAAGGGTGTTAAGGCCTCTGTTGTTAAAAATCCTGTTCCCTCTGATAAAGAGGCTAGGGCTTTGGATAGATGGGGAAAGAAAGTGTATACTTCTTCCACTTTAGCCATGAGGGCGTTGAATTGTCAGTTTCACATGTTAAAATATCAAAATTATCTCCTTTCACAATTGAAATCTAAGGTGGATGCTCTGGCGGAAGGTATTGAGTGTAAAGAGTTGCTGGATTTAGTTCATGTGTCTGAACAAGTGGGTAAGCATTCTTTGCAATGTGGTTTTGATGCTGTGCAGGCCTCCTCGAGGGTGGCTGCCACTGGCTCTGTTCTTCGCAGGCACGCTTGGTTGAGAGATCAAAATTTAGCTGAGCATGTTAAGACAAGGATTTTGGATGCTCCTTTGCAGTCTGATGTGTTGTTTGGTTCGCTTGTGGAAGCAGTTTTAAAGAAAATGGAGGACAAGGCTAAATCTATGCAGACTGTTAAAGATTTTTTGCAGGTGCAGCCTCCAAAGTTTAGCAGAAATTGGCCTACTAAGGGATGGACATATCCTGCTTATGATTCCCAGTCTAGGGGTAGGTCTAGACGTGGTAGGGGCAGAGCTCAAGGTTCTTTTAGGCCTAGAACAGGGAGTTCTCCTGCTCAGACTTCTGGTGAGGGCAGGGGTCAGTCCTTTCGTAAACAGACCCAATGACCTGCCTTTTCAGCTGCCAGTACATTCTCGTCTGGCAGCTCCTTTGGGAGGAAGACTGTCTCTTTTCAAAGAAAATTGGAATTTAATTACTCAAGACAGATGGGTTTTGGATATCATTCACCACGGTTACAGGTTTTATTTCCATACCTTGCCCCCTTTCAAAGGCATGCCAGACGTTCCTCCTCCTCAAAGGAAAGAGGCTCACAAACAAATTTCTCTGTTACTCCAAATAGGGGCCATTCAGCCAGTCCCTGTACCAGAAAGGGGCCTAGGATTTTATTCTCGCCTGTTCCTAGTACCAAAGAAGGGGAGCACGTGGAGACCAATTTTGGATTTATCTATCCTCAACACTTATCTGGACATTCCCAAGTTCAAAATGTTGACGTTACAACAGCTTTTACCTCTGCTGGGCAAAGATCACTGGATGGTAACTTTAGATCTCAAGGAAGCTTACCTTCATGTGCCTATAAGACTAAGTTGCAGAAAGTATCTGCGTTTTCGAGCTGGAAATTCTCATTATCAGTTCTCTGCATTGCCCTTTGGCTTATCTACTGCGCCCAGAGTATTCACAAAGGTTCTGGCTCCAGTGATAGCGTACTTCAGGCTAAAAGGAATTCAAATCTATCCTTATTTGGACGATTGCCTGATTCTGGCTCAAGAAAAAGAAGACCTTCTACAGCATTTGGAATATGTCATAGCAGTGCTAAGATGCCTAGGGTATTCTGTGAACGAAATAAAGTCCAGTCTAGTACCCTCTCAAGACATGTGCTTTCTGGGTGTGAGACTGAATACAGCAGCCCAGATGGCCTTTTTAACCCCGGACAAACAAAAGAATCTTTCCAGTTAATTCCATCAACTATCTCTTCAGTCCGGGCTGACTGCAAGGACAGTCCTTCAAGCCTTAGGGTTCATGGCATCTTGTATTCTGGTGCTTCCCAATGCCAAACTGCATATGAGGAAGCTACAATGGTATCTCAAAAATGTATGGACACAGCACTGCCAGGATTTGGACACTGTCATTCAAATAATACCTTGCATTCAAAAAGAATTTCTGTGGTGGGCTCAGGAATGTCACCTAAACAAGGGACTCTCTGTGACCCGGCCAGAGGCGAGTCAGATTTTAACGACAGATGCCTCGGACATTGCTTGGGGAGCTCATCTAAATGGAAAGTGGATACAAGACAAGTGGCCTGCCAGACTACAGCATCTACATATCAACATGAAGGAGATGTTAGCAGTCCAGTTTGCATTAATGGCTTTCAAGGAGTTACTTCTTCCAGGGCAGGTGTTGATTCTAACAGACAACACAACTGTCATGTGGTACATCAACAAACAAGGGGGAACACATTCTTACCCATTATGCAGGCAAGCAATGATTTTATGGGAGACTGCACTCAGCTTGCAACTCACTCTTCAGGCAAGGTTTCTGCCGGGAGCACAGAACTCCTTAGCAGATGTGTTAAGCAGAGAAATCATGGATCCCCACGAGTGGAAACTGGATCTTCATGTATTTCAGAAATTGACAGTGTCATGGGGAACTCCAGACATAGATCTGTTCGCTTCTCCACTAAACCACCAGCTGCCAAAATTTTGCACAAAGGGGTTTCATCAGACAGCTTGGAAAGTGGATGCTCTTTCTTTCAGTTGGAAAAATCTTCATGTGTATGCCTTTCCACCTCTGCCTCTTCTTCCAAGGGTGCTCCTAAAGGTCAGACAAGACAAGCCAAGGATGATTTTAATAGCTCCAGATTGGCCTCGGCAACACTGGTACCCACTACTAAGGAGTCTGGTAAGGAAGCCTCCATGGCCTTTGCCTTTGATTCCACATCTGTTATCTCAGAAGGACGGTCACCTGCTCAATGTCAAGCTTCACTCTCTTCATCTAACAGCCTGGCATATTCTGTTCTGAAACACAGCAGGTCTCAACTTCCTCAACAAGTTTTAAATGTAATTATGGAAGCCAGAAGACCTAGTACAAGGAAAGTGTACGCAGAAAAATGGAAGAGATTTTTATTTTGGAGTGCAGCAAAGAATTTGGAGATTTCTGAGCCTAATTTGAGTGTGGCTCTTCAATATCTTACTGAGTTATTGGACAAAGGTTTGTCCTTCTCTTCCATTAAGATTCATGCTGCAGCAATTTCAGCTCACTATGATTGTGACCCACCATTGTTTTTGCATCCTTTGTTCAAGCAGTTTCTTAGAGGGGCAAAGAATATAAGACCCCACGTAGAGCTCCTACTCCTGCTTGGGATCTCAATTTTGTGTTGGAAAAACTTACTCTACAACCTTTTGAGCCTGCGGCTACTGCTGAATTGAAATACTTGTCATGGAAGACTGCTTTTTTGTTGGCTATCACTTCTGCAAGAAGGGTTTCTGAGTTGCAGGCCCTTATGGCAGTAGAGCCCTTTTTGATTTTCCATAAGGATAGGGTATCATTACGTACTAATCCTTCCTTTATGCCTAAGGTGGTTTCTAGTGTGGCTTTAAACCAAACTATTCATTTGCCTACTTTCTATGCAGATCCCCAAAATAAGGGGGAAAAGATTTTGCACACTTTAGATGTTCACAGGCAGTTGCGTTATTATTTAAGCAGGACAAATATTTTAGGCAGTCTCAGCAGTTGTTTGTTTCTTTTGCTTTGAGTTCTCAGGGCAAGCCTGTGTCTAAGCAAACTGTTTCTAAGTGGATTGGGTTTTGCATCTCATTTTGTTATTCCCATCATGGCAAGGAGATTCCAGTTGGGATTAGGCCTCATTCCACTAGGGCTACTGCCACTTCAACAGCATTTCTAAGGGGGGTGGCAACTAAGGATATTTTGGAGGCAGCTACTTGGAGTTCAGTGCATACTTTCTCTAAGCATTACCATCTTCCTCTCTACTCTAAATCTAGGGCTGGTTTTGCCACAGCTATTTTGCAAGGCATGTTGACAGCTCCTGCTTCCTTATGATTTGCCAGCCTC